>NC_052484.1:20834947-21134947 GCF_009730915.1 Dioscorea cayenensis subsp. rotundata | reverse complement strand
CAATGATTTTAGGATTTAAATGAATTTGACATTATCCTTTTTTTTATATCTAAAAGTGGATAGACCTTATTAATTAATAAAAGAAAGCCATGGTTTTTATGATGCTTCTTTTTTTGGCATTTAAAAGAAGACGGATGAATCTTCTAATGTTCTCAAAGTTTATTTGTAGTGATTGTCTGACCTGCTTCTTGTTTAATGGTACGTCAGCAACATGCTCCCCATTTTTAGGAGTACTTATGGCACGCATTTCTTGTATCAAATAATTTTAAAGAGTGTTTCCATCTTGGCTTGCGAACAGCTGAATGCTAACTCAATTTTTAGTTATCACAAAGAAAGCTACACAACAGTTTATGTTCTTGATAGAAAGCTTTAAGAGTTGAAAATTTCCTTACCATTATTAATAAGAAATTAATAAGTGATGTCTCTCCCATTAGTGTTTTGCTGCCCCTTCTACTTTTAATCCCTATTATCAGCTGGTGAGATGGGGTGAAATCAATTATAAAAAGCATCAGTCATCAGGATCCTCTGATATACATTTCAGTAGCATTCCAAAACTTAAAAAATTCATGTTGTACACTGCAGTGGTTAGATGTCAGGATGATGCAGCTTTCAGTGTTTCTGAAGCTGAAGGAGGTGACCTTGGCATAGTTGGTGATGATCTTCAAGACTTTGGTGATGGATCTTTTAGTGCAGCCCCCGGGGTAGCAACAGTTTGTGTGTTTCCAAAAAATGGCGCAAGATGTAAGTACAGCCTGAGTGGAAGGAATTAAATAATTGCATTCATTGTTTTTCCTCCATGAGATTATTCAAGGACCAAGCTGTTGTGGTTGCAGTGGTTCCTGCAGGTGAAGAAACTGAGTTGCTGGTTGGGTTGCATAATGAAGGTAAAGTTCGTGTAGCCTTTTTGGTTTGTTATTCAATGATATTATTAGTATTATGTTCCAACCATATGGAATTGTCAAGGTGGCTGCCTGTAACATTTTATGGTCTCAACCATTCTTAGGCAGCGATCGTGAATCATATAGGTCTACAACTGAACATTTACATTCTCAGAGAGTAATTTGGACTCATTCCAATGATTTGTGCGAGCAATATTTGCAAATATCCTCACTTATGCAGCATTGCCTTTGTTTCAACCGGATGTTAGTTTGTTATTTTAAATAGTTTCATAAAAGATGAACTGGCTGGTTTCATGCTAGCTGCACTTTTAACTGGAGTACCTAATTAAGTTTTTGTTTTGATTGGTTTAGTGGTTTTCAATGACAAACCCAAGGGTTCATGGTATGGGTATTTCAATTTAATCCACAATTGAAATGTTATATAGCCTTCTAGTCACTTGATTATTTGAAGTATTGATTTCATTCAAGGGTACCATAAATCATGCTTGAATGACTACCTAGAAAGATAGAGGTGATTAAAATGCTTAAAGACCTAGACAAATCCATCGAATGATATTTGCCCCTTCTGTAACCATTTACTTCATCTTCTGTGGATGAGCATGCTATTCAAAATTTCTTTCAAAAGGAAAGGAATTGAAAGATGCTTGAATTTGCTATCTGATTGGCATCATTGAGTTAAAGTGGATTGCAACTTTTACACATCTTCTTTACAATGAGAGGCAGGAGGTATATTTCACTTTTGTTTTCTACCTTTCTCTATCTTTTCTTTTTGTTCCTTTTGCCCGCTTCCCTACATTCTCTTCTTCTTTTCATACTTCCTTTTCTCCTTAGAAATCTGTTACATCTGGTCCATAGTTTATGTTTCTCATCTAAATTAGCGATATTACTTCTCAATGTTGTTGGAAATGGTTTCTTGTCATTCTTATTGGATTTTCAACCTCAATTTCACAAAAGAAAAGGTAATCAAACGAGCAGTTAACTCTAGTTTCTTTAATTAAGAAACATAAAGTTGGTAGCCAATTCTCTAACTTTCCTAAGCTATTACCTAGGAAACTGAAAACTGATAGTGTCAGATTAAATTAGTCATTAAGTTCTGGCAGGTATCATGGCATGTTGGAACTTGACCAGTTAGTAGTTTAGTACTTTTTCATTCATTGTTGATAATTTATTGGGTGTCTTTTAGTATGGCACGCATGAGCGATCTTTCTTTAGATGATGGCTTTCGGTGTGAAAGTTATTTTATTGTGCACAATTACAGTTTGTTCAATGATGACTGATTTTTTGGTTATTATTTCTTGTCTTTATAAAATGTAGGTGAAGCAACTTTGAATGTTATTGGGATAAGGGCCACTGTCCATTTCCTGTATGACCATCGTATGCTTGTTCAAAATCTGACTGCTCAGGTTTGCTTGCACATACTTGTTTTTACTTTAGCTTATGAAGCTTCACGCCCTTGAATTTATCTTGATTCGTTGTTGTCCTTCCTTTTGTGGAGATAATAAAGTTTTCTCTTGAAGTGCACTGTGAAATTAACTTTTTTTTTCCTTTGAAATAAAATTTTATTTTTATGAGGGCTCAGGAATCTCTATAACTTGGGGTTTCTTGTTATTTAGGTTCCCTTTTATGTAGTTGGTATCTATATATTGCCGTCTTATGTTTGCAAGATCTTTATATGTTTCTGGTCAACTTTCTTCTGAAGGCTATGCACTAAATGTGGATTCTAAAATGAAATTTGTTTGATTGTTGTCATCACAGGAGTTTTACAATGCTTCAGTTCCAGTTTCTGCTCAAGCTGCATTCCCTTACATATTTGCTGTAAGCAAATTCTTGCAGGTATTTGATTTAGTGAGCTTATTATTGTCCTTAGATAAATTATTCCTCTTGCTTTTGCTTTAAGCCTATAATTTGCATATATGTGAACCTGACATTTTCCTTTTTCACTGCAGCCCGGTGCATTTGATTTAGTTGGTACTATAGTATATGAGATTGACCAGCAACTATATCAGGGTACCTTCTATAATGGTTCCATAGAAGTGGTTGAAGCTGGGGGTTTCCTTAGTGTTGAGTCTGTTTTCCTTGTTACTCTTGGAGCTGCACTCATTGGCATTTTTGGATTGTGGGCATATGGACAAATTCAACACTTCTCAAAGGTATTTTTTTTAATTCGCTATCAGCTGTATATATACATATATTTGTGTGTAAATATTGCAGGTGAAGCAAAATTTCAAGGAATCATTTCAACAACTATTGATTCCTACTATATTTTTTCTTCTGATTTATCATTCAAACTTTAGAAAAGTACAGATGCAACATTTTCCTCAAGTGAACTCCGGCTAGCAATTTTCTCCTATGAAACTATGAGCCTCTTTTGTCACTGTACATAGGACACATGGTATCACTTTTACAGTTATTATAAGCTACATACAATGATTGTGTGTTATCTTTGTTATGCAACATTAGTATCATTTCTAAATATAATAATGTATGCTAGGAACATATGTTTATGCATCATATTTTATGGTATTTTTATTTATTCTTTCTTTTTCTTGATCCAGATTTTCATTATCTTCAATATGGAACATCTCTCTCCGCATTACTATTTTTGTTGTCTTCTGTGTGAAACATCTACCTCTGCCATTACCATATGCAAATCTTTAATCTTCTTGCAGTAGGTTTATGTTGTTAACAATCTTTATAACCAATCAGAAACCAATCTTTCATGTAACTACTATTACCAATTCTTTCTCCATGAATTTAAAAGTGAATCTATGCTGATTTTGTCTTGGTGAGTTGATGGTATGATCTTTGAATAATGTGATCATTCTTGATGAAATATTACTGAATTGGACACTGATATTTGTCATCCTCTTGTTTGAAATTGTCATGCTATCTTGTTTTCAGCTATAAATCTGACAGTTTACCTGAAAATTTTGATTCCCTGCATAGAAAACTAAGAAAGCAACCAAAGTTGAAGTAGGGACCAGGAACGCTGATGCCAATATGGACGAGTGGCTGCAGGTGAGTGGATGGATTGAATTTTTCCTCTCTTTTAATTTGGGAGCTCAGTCAACAATATGAATCGATACATTTTGTGTTTTTGTGCCACAGGGAACTGCCTATTCAAAATCGCTGTCAAGTAAATCAAAGAAGAAGTAGATAGGTTTGCCCGCCGGTGATCTGCTGCAAGCGTGATTGAGTGTTGCGTAGCAGTATGGTTTTAGAGTGGGAAACTTGACACAGTTTTTTTATCCAGACCAGATGTTGTGAGGAAAACCTGGATTTTTAGGAATGCTCGGATCTGTATGCTTTCCAACAAACTTCTAGGGGCTATTTCCTTTATTTGTGGAAATATCGATGTGAAGTGAACTATATAAAATAAAGTATTTGCAAGAGCGAATTTTGTCAAAATTTATGAGTTTATACAAACTGTGGTTTTACAGGGTTGGAAGTTGGAACTGAGATAAAATAGAGAGAACTTGCTTCTTTGCATTAAATTATTTAAAGAGAAGCAGATGAAAGAAAAGAAAACGTATTTGATAAGGCTTCCTCCTCTTTTTCTTGCGTCATTTTATCATCTTTTTCTCTTTCCTGCTGATGAGGCTCTAGAATTCCCAGAATTAATTTAATTTCTACGCTCTTAACAGCACAAACAATTAATAAGATTTATTAAAGATATATATGTTAAGAAAATTGGAAGAAAAAGAAGAAAAAAAACAAAGAATTGTCCACCAATAGAAGGCTGGCAATTGTCCTTTCCAAAGAAATGTTTGAGAACAGAGATTTTTAGAGGATACGATTAATATATAAAGTATATATACTCCGATATACATGAGCTTTTTTTTAAGTCAAACCTCTGGTCTTTTTATGGAACAAACAGTGGTAAGGCTGTAAGAGCTTTGCCTCGAGATTGATATACAAATCCAGGTGGCATGATCCGGGACTATATGGAGAACATGGGCGTCTTTGATAAACGACGCTCCATGCTCCAGCATCGTCCAATTTTGTGTTATTATTATTATTATTATTATTATTATTACTAATAAAAAGGCCATAAAGAGTTCTTTTTATCTAGGATTGGATCGGATCTATCTCTGAATCCGATCAAGGTGGAGCCACACACACACACACACATACGGCGAAAGGGAGGTCTTGATTGTGTATCGGATCCCGCCGGAGTATGGACGTGACCGCCGCCGCAGGTAAGCCGTTGACCGCGGAAGAGGAGGCGCTTAGGAGAAGCACCGACTGCATCTACTTCCTTGCCTCCCCGGTCACATGCAAAAAGGTTCCCCTTTTTCTTCTTCTTCTTCTTCTTCTTCTACTTCTTCTTCTTCTTTTGTGTTGGGGGGTCTCTTCGATCTGTTTTATGTACTTCGATTGATGAGGTTGTCTGCGAGGAATTGGGTTCTGGGGTGACAGTGGTGGCTTAAAGTTAGGGTTTTTGATGCTTTGGATTTGGAAAAACAAGGGCCTTGATGAGTTGCTGTTATGGGTGACAGTGGTGGCTTAAAGTTAGGGTTTTTGATGCTTTGGATTTGGAAAAACAAGGGCCTTGATGAGTTGCTGTTATGGGATGCTTATTGGATTTGGTTGTAATTTTGGGCGTCAGGTTTTACTATAATAGTTGTTGATCATTCAGAGTTTCTATTGAGATGTAAGATTTGTCAGGTGTTTGGGTCTTTCGGCACTCGAATTCTCTAGCATGCTCTGGCTATCTGCTTGATTTGCTGTGAGTTTGGGCCAAAATATTAGCTTTTTAGTAGCTGGTGATTCAAGATCATCTTTTGCAGCTTGCAGTTATAAGTTGGCATTCTATATGTTTTACTTTCTAATTCTTAAGTCTTAATTTATTCAAGGTGATGTTAGTGAATGCATTTCAAGGAAAGCTTAGTTTTAATAGGATTTTTTTTTTTTTAACCAAGAAATCTTTCAACTTGTATGGCTTGCGTTGTTTTATGAATGCAAGTTTCCATGTTTGAGAAATTATTTAGTAACATCTTCATGGAATTGATCGATTCTGTGAATTAAAATTCATGAATATAAACAAGGGTACATGATACGGTGAAATACTTTGCCACACTAGGGGCGGTTCAGTTTTGAATCCTTGTTCTTTTTTCAAAATTTTCAGGTGTGTAGAATGGCCAAAATTATGTCTGTCACTTTGGTCTTTTATGGTTCCGTTTCATAGAGCAAGCAGTTTGGATTTAGTTGGTTAGTGTTTTGACATTTGGTTGAGAACGCAAGAATTATTTGTCTCTTAGTGAGTATTAGTATGAGATTGAACTTCCTATAGTTTAGGATCTTATTTTGAAGGCATAGGCTTTCTGGTTCTTTCCCTGTTTTTTAAGTGTGTGACCACCTGCTTAATCACCAAATTCAATGCCTATGATGTTTTAAGTTTAAATATCTTCTTGTCATGTTATTAGTATAGTGCAAACCAATTAAAAAGATCAGTTAGCAATATTCTTGCTGCACATTAGTCAACTTGAAGATGTCTCATATTTAATCAACTAAACATCCATTTATGGAATACTTTCAGTAAATTCTGGTGTTTCTTGATTTCTTAGAAAATGCTTGGATTGATGCATGTGAGTACCACTTGCCTTGTGCATGTGTTTGCACATGAGACTCAGGGCTTAAGTTACAAGTTATAATCTTTCTGTCAAATGTCAATGTGTTCTCTATTTCTTTTTGGCTGTAACATTGCAGCAATTTGTCTTCTCAGGGAGTAGAATGTGAGTTTCGCCACAGTGATGGTGCCAGGCTTAACCCTCGGGATTGTTGGTATTGGTTGAATGGGAGCTGCTTAAACTCTAAATGTTCTTTCAGACATCCGGTAACCACTTCTTCATCTGCTTTTATTAACCATTACACAGCTACACTTTGGAAGCACAATTTGAAGTTTTATTTTCTTTCTTTAGCCACTAGATGGCCTCTATGGAAATCCAGGAACACCTGGGCCAGCGGCACCAGCTTTGCAAAGTGCAGCAGCATCTACGCAAGGCCCAGCACCCACTACTGCGACGTATAATGTAAATAAACAGAATGTTCCTTGTTATTATTTCCAAAAGGGACTCTGTCTGAAAGGGGACTGGTGCCCTTTCACCCATGGGCCAAAGCCAACTGATATTTCAACCATGCAACAAGTAGCAAAGGTTTCTACATCCACCAACGATCCATCTCGCACACTGCAGGCACTCAGGGGCTCCCCTTTGAAGGAGTGGACTGCTCAGCAGAATGTATCAAAAATAAATGTTGATATGCCAGCTGAAGGACTACGTCTTTCAACAAATCGTGTTGCTAGAGCTGAAACGGCTGTAAATAATGGTCAGGCAGGTTTGAAACACTTGCCATATCAACCACCAAAAGGTGTGCACCCAAGACCACAGCAGACTAAGGGTCCTCTCAGCGGGGGTGTTGATCTTCAGAGGCCTCCAAATCGCCAGTCTCAGCCAGGCACTGAACAGCTCCAGATTTACCGAAAAGCTGATGATCAGTTGTTGGGGGGCCTTTCTGGTTCTGATGCTCTCGCAGATGAAGCTAATCATGGAAGACCACTGCTTCAAAGCAGAAGGAATTTGGTCCACACAGATGATTTAGATTACCAGCACCAGGACTGTGAAAGTGATCAGTCTCACAGGTTGAGTGATTGTGACCGTAATGAGCAGGTATCCAACCAGTTTGGTAGGGGCAAAAGGAGCTCTGCTGAAATGTTTGTTGGTCAAAGAAGTTGTGTTCGTGAAGGAAAACTACCGCTAAGAAGTGGAAGCAGTGATGAGGTGGATGGGTCTGATTTGCGTCTTCGGTTAATGAAGCAAAGAAGACTGAATGGTTCAAGCTCTGGTTTACACCCTGATCGTCGTGGTGAAACCTCTAGGAGGAATGACTGCAATGCTGAAGAAAGAAATCAGCGTCGTGACTCTCAAAGGGATCGACAGGATAACCATCAGGAAGGCTCCATAAGAAATCGTCTACAAGGGAGAATATCGGCTTCGAGGAGATTGTCACCAGATAGGCCTGCTGATATACAGCCTGAGAGGGAAAGTGACTGGAGAAGGTCCCAGGGCAGAGTGTCACCGGGGAGGCCAATGAGCCATCGGGGGAGGCTCTCAGAAAGGATAAAATGGAAACCAGATGAAGTTAGGTCTGCAGATATTTGGAGTTCTGGTGGCAAATCGATTCTGATAGAAGATGCGGAACAGTTAAACTTTGCTGGTCCAAAGAGTCTTGCAGAACTGAAAGGTTTAAAGGATGCTGAGAGCTGTTTAAGTTCAGGGGAGCATAAAGGCAGAGTGTTAAAGAAGCAAGTTGGCCACCAGGAACCTGAAGCTTCTTTTTCATTTGAAGGTCCAAAGCCTCTGAGTACCATTCTGAAGCAGAAAAGAGGAGTGGCTTCGACAATCAGTAGAGATGAAGAGGGTGATAATAATGTTAATCCTGCCTTGTCATTGTCAGTGTTAAGTAACATGCAATCCATTCCTCTGGACTTGGATGATGAAGAAGAAGAGGGTCAAATACGCGCAGAGGATGAGGAACTGCCTAATGATCAAGATTCATGTAGAGAAGAAGAAGAGGAGGAGGAAGAAGAAGACATTGCTGATATGGTGGACAGTGTGGTTGTAGATAATATGGAAAACCAAATCCCGAGGAAATCTGAACATAAAGATGAAGAAGAGTCTGAGTTTGAACCAGTTGATGCTGGAGACTCAAAACAAGAAGACGAAGGTGAGAACACTACTTTTCAGGATGATATTGAAGATGTTCATGAAGATGATGATGAAGAGGATGAAGATGACTTTGCTAGGAAGGTCGGCCTTTTGTTCTCTTGAATATTTGTATTTGTTTGATGATCATCTTTTTTTTTTTTCTCATTTATTTATTTTTGTTGCTGTAAACTAAGAAGCAAACAAGTCTAAGTCTACCATTGTATGGTTTTCACGTTTCTATAAATTCCAAGTTTTTATTTAAATGTGTTCCTGTGTGTGTGGTTCGATAAAAGAATTTTTGATCCCTTTATAATAAACAGATCATTTTGCTTCAAGAGATAATAAATCAGATTGGCGGCCAACATTTGGAGAAAAAAAATAGATTGAGATAAAAGGCCTGCCTGGCCTATATATAATATCTTATCCCTTCCCCTAGAAAGAAACTTCAAACAAGAAACAAGTATCAAGTAAAATCTGAGTCTATGTAAAATGCACTAATGCATATGAAAAAAAAAAAACAGATTTTTCAAGTCAAATGTTAAAAACTATCCAAGTCATAACGTTCTAGTCAACATGAGCAAAACAACAATGGTTTTAAAACCTAACCGGATCACAAATCAGTCTCATATTTGGGTCACGGGTCAGTCAGTCCGACTTGATGACCCATTCTGGTTGGATCGGATGATGTCATAAATAAATAAATAAAAAACATATATATAAACAATACCAAACTTTATAATATTTTTAATCATAATTATATAATTAATATAGAAAAAGCAACAAACACAATTCCCTAATTTTTTTTTTCTTAATCTATTAATCATAAATAGATGATGATAACCACATAAGTTAAACCACGCTCGTAATTAGCCATCAAAAAAAGAAATATTGAATATCTAATTATGTGAGGATGAGATAAGGCATGAACAAAAAAAAATTCAAAACAAAACTAGAACTAAGTATGCTTAATTTAATTCTTAAATTTGGTTGCCATTACCATTAAAATAAAAGTATAAAATAAAATAAGCCCTAAGTGATATATCTATCATTCAAACAAGTATCATGTAAAATCTGAGTCTATGTAAAATGCACTAATGCATATGAAAAAAAAAAACAGATTTTTCAAGTCAAATGTTAAAAAACTATCCAAGTCATACATTCTAGTCAATGGGAGCAAAACAAGTGAACCCACAATAACAAATATCAATGTTTTTAAAACCGGACCAGATCACGAATCAGTCTCATATTTGGGTCATGGGTCAGTCAGTCCGACCGGATGACACTGGTATTCTGGTTGGACTGAATGACATCATAAATAAATAAATTATATATATATATCAAACTTTATCATATTTTTAATCATAATTATCTTAAATATTTATTTTAGTATCATTATTATTTTATCAAAATCATTGAAGACTCAATTAATTAATCTAGAAGAAGCAACAAACACAATTTCCTAAATATTTTGTTTCTTAATCTATTAACCACATAAGTTAACTAGATAACGACCTACATGAGGCAAGTTTTCTAAGTAAGAGCCACGTCGGGGCAAGTTTTCTTAACAATGAGCCCCGTCCGGCAAATTTTTTAGGCAACAAGCCTCGTTGGGCAACGAGCCACATCGGGGTAAGATTTCTCGGTAACGAGCAGCAGCAGCAAATCCCAACAGCAGAATCAACTTGAGCCCACCTGCAATTCAACAAAAAAACAGCCATCCAGGCTCCTAAAGCGACCATCCAGGGTCATGATGCGGTCATCAAGACTCGCAACAAGGTCATCAAGACTAGCGAGCCTGTGGTTCATATCCATCATGTTCTCCGGAGACAGTTACTTATAGTCTGCAATGTTTGCATTCCAGTCCTCAGTAGTTGTATATCTGCCCTCACAACACTCATCCCCCGGATTTGAGTGATCATCTCACCCCTTAGCTAGTAGTAATTGAGTATCCATGACTTGCAAATGAACAATCCTCCTATTAATGACAGCCTGATAAACATCAAACAAAGCATCCGAAAGGATCTTATCAACTTCATTCACCATCAACCACAAAAGAGGTATATATTCAATATGGAGGGCAAGGAACTATATGATTTTTCAAGATAAAAATTTAATGTAGAAGAAATTTATCAGCAAGTCAAAGAGATTTTCATACTTAAGTACTGCAGTCAAATGTTTAAAGAGGATCTTCAAGAAAAAAAATCCATAGGGAGAGCAGAATCCCGGTTTTGATTATTCTGGATAAAAGATTTTTCTATGTTTTTATACTATTCAATTCTCAACAATGAATCTATTTGATAGATTTGATATTATTATTCATAATATTGATCCAATCAATTCAATATCTCAATTCATCCCATTGAATTTATAGGAGTTAAATTTCTCATCTTTATGAGATTAGATCCCGAGTTATTGTGAAACAAAAAATAATGAGATTATGGAAGTAAATATTCTCTCATTTATTGCTACTGCACTCTTTATTCTAGTTCCTACTGTTTTTTACTTATCATCTACGTAGTCAAAATGATTAATTTAATTGAAACTTGAATTATTAGTTCTTATCGATTATTGAAGAAATGAAAGAAAGGGATTCAAACTCCAAGTCTTAAATGAAACAATTAGGGGTGGAATTCAGAAGTCTATAGTATGGTAGTAAAGAACTAGAATAATCCACTATTCTATAGTTGTATAGTATTTTTTTTATATAGATGACAATAAACATGTCATATATTAGATCTACGTTTAAATTAAAAAGCACTCCATTTCCCCTTCTTCAATAGATCAATTTGTGTGGATTTCACTCCATTTTTTTAAGTACTGCAATCAAATGTCTAAAGAGGATTTTCACAGAACCAAGCTAAACATCATACAATGAAGAAAAAAAATCCATACGAAGAGCAAGAATCCCGATTATTTATGGATAATGGATAAAAGATTTTTCTATGTTATTATACTATTCAATTCTCGACAATGAATCTATCTGATAGATCAGATATTATCATTCATAATATTGATCCGATATTATTATAATACATGAGGGAAAAACTCAATATTTTATTTAATTTGCTATTCAATGTGTTTTTCCATCAATTCCAAGTTTTTTATTTAAATGTGTTCCGGTTTATATATGATTCCAAGATTTAGCTAGTAGATTGGGGTTTTTATTTGTATGCGAAGAAAATGAGAGGGTGGATTATCAATCATGGAAAAAATAGATAGAGATAAAAAAGTCGCTTGGCCATACATATGTTATCCATTCCCCTAAAAACACACTTGCAACATCGATCCCATTTGTAATTTTTCCAATTATATATATCTATAAAAAAAGGAGAAAATACCTCGAGCCAATGTTCAAGTATCAGATGCTCCAATGCTCGAATGACCTTATACCTATATCCGAAAACACTATGCTTAAATGACCTTCAACAAAATAAAAAAATATCTATACCTGAAATCGACAGCGCTGGAATGACCTTCAACAACAATATATATATACATACCTAAAACCAAAAAAAAAAAAAGTATCTATACTTGGAACAGATACAGATGTGGGGGTGTTGGGGGTTGATAAGTAGGATTTAAACTGTGTCTGTGTATGTTGATAAGCAGATTTAAACTCTTGATTTTACTCATGTCTTTGATAAAACTCATACATTACTATATATTACTATATTTATTATATATATATATATATATAGTATATACATATGAAAGTAAAGGGTTTAGAGATGGGGTCAACGCGAGATAGAAGAAGGAAGGAGATCGGTGTTGACCGCCGCCGACGGAATGTGTTCATCCAAAAGGTATTCACAGTGCTCTTCTTCACGTCCCTGTATGTCTTAGTGAGGGGTTGGCGCCAGAAGCTCACCACCGGCGGCGGACCAAGGTCAGATCTCGTTCATAATCGCTCTTTGACGAATCCGTCTGAGATCGGGGCTGCTGTTTCCTTGACTGTCTCCTCCGTTTACATACTCTACTCTTTGTATACATATTACTTTGATCTGTTTGTTGAGGAGGAGGATGTCAGTAGTGATGATGATAGATCGGAGTCTCCCAGTCCCCGGTCTCATCATCATCATCATCATCATCATCACTTTGATTGAACTCTTGTTTATTGGTTATTTAGCTAGTATTGTTCTATGATTCGATTGATTGATTTTAGAGAGCGCATGCGCATGGTTGATGGATGATGGTTTTCATGTTGTAGTTGATTTTCGTTGCTTGTTCGTTCTCGCACGATCAAAAGAAGATGTTTGGTTTTGTGTAAGCTGCTTTATCAATCATGGGAATTTATAGGATTTTGGTTAGCAAGTGTTAGAAAGGAGCTGAAACATTAAAGCACTGGTATTTAAATCTGTTAAAGATAAAGATATCATCCAAACTAAATTTTGATTTGAAACTCAGAGAAGATAAATATTGTTTGGTGATCATGGATGAATAATATTAATAGAGAAATATTTTATTTGAAACAAACAAATATGAAGTGGACGTGCCGGAGTGGTTATCGGGCATGACTAGAAATCATGTGGGCTCTGCCCGCGCAGGTTCGAATCCTGCCGTCCACGTTTTAGTATTGTGTATTTTTTTTTTTTTAATATGAAAAAAATCTAAGATCTTGAAATAACTTGACGAAATAAATCAGGCATAAAGAATGTGAATGGAATCATGTCTATTGCTTGAAAAATAATTCACGTTAGTTAGAGTGGGGGATTTTAATTTTCAAGCATGGTTCATTCTCTTGGATCATCTCCAACTATATTTTAAATTTCATTTGAACTCTAATTTATCTCCAAATTTTACCTTAAATTTGAGATCATTAAATATTAACTCCAAATTTAGAATCCCACATATTTATTATTTTTTTAATCAAATAATTTTCTAATTTGGAGCATTGGCATTCCAATGCATTTGTTTCCATTTTTCACCATATCATATGTGAGTAAGTATCAAAGGTTATTATTAGAATAAAAAAAAAGAAAAGAATAAGAATAAGACAATATATCAATCAGATTAAATAAAGTTATCTAATTTTAGATTCGAAACATCATCATCCGCCAAACCATTTGAAATACGTGCCTTGACAGATTCTCCATTCCCAAGCAAAAGACAATAGATATAAGACATTGCACATGTAAGCTAGTAACTCCAATTACTTGTTTCTTTCTCAATTTGAGTCAAGAATATTTCATATTTTCACCAGAACCAACACAATAACAGAAAAAAAGAAATATATATATATATATATATACTTAAATACATTTCATGGTGTTATAATAATTGCAATTCCACATATAAGATTATTAACGAGGGATCAAATGGAACAATAACTAAAGTGAAGAGACAGGCTTAAAGACCTTGTTAATTGGCAGGGTCTACAGTTAAAGAAGAAGCATCACCAGATGGTTTAGCAGCAGGCACAGGCTGCTTCTCTTCATCCTTACCAGCAACAACAGCAGTATCCTCATCCTTCACAGCCAAAATCACAAGCAGAACCAACAAAGGATAACTCACTGTGGTAAGACACCAATTCACCACCAATTGAGTCACCAGATGAACTTTATGCGTATCCACTTGCCAAGCCACTGCAGCTCCAGCACTCTGCACACCCTTATAAAACCCACTATACCTGACCAAAACAAATAAATAATAATGATTCCAACATGTTAAAACAAAATTTATCTTTTTTTTTTTATCATAATAATAGTGAAACATCAACAACAACAAGAACAAGAACAATCAGAACAACCAATCACCAACCTGCTGAGTGTCTCAGAATCATTGGCAAGTGCTCCAATGACCCAATAACAAAGGGTCTGAAAGATGGCATCTAAGAATCCATAAAAAAAGTAGAGAACAAAAGGACCAGCATACTTAGAACCAGAGGTTTTGAAATCAAGCTTATCCGGCCAATTACCATCCTTGTACCTCAACTGGTTGGCAAGACCACCAGCCCAAATCCCAGTGGAAAGCAAAGCCACCAAACCAATCCCAACAAAACCTCTGACCCTCCTCCTCTTGAATGAGAAATCAAGAACATAACCAATGGAAGCAGAACCAATCATCTGAGCACCCCAATAGAAAACATTGTTAAGACCACTAGTCCTGAGGTTGAACAGTAATCCATTGACATTGTTGAATTGGTAGCTATAAAAGAAGTTACTAGCCCATGACGCCGGCACCATCAGAAGCATCTTCCAGTTTGTGAACAGTTTCAGGATTTCAACTGACTCTTTGCTCACACTCGAGTACTTCACGTTGGTCGCCCTTGAACCATCATCACGGACCACTTGCCTCGGTGGCAGGATGGCCAAGGAGAGAACAGCACCGGCCAACATGAAAGCCATGAAGGCGATGTAAGTGCCATCGTTGACGGAGACGGCGGTGGTCCGGTTGTAGTTGAGAGAGAAAGGGATGAGCCCGCCGATGACGCCGCCCATGTTGAAGATGCTCCAGAAAATTGAGATGTAAGTGCCTTTGCGAGTCGCCGGAGGGTATGATGTCATGATAGCGCCTTGTCCAGCCCAGAGAAGCCCTGCGCCGATGCCGAGGATGGCACCGGCGATGATGGCGAAGAGTTGATGCTGGTAGTGGTTGTAATAGAGGAAAGATCCGGCGTAGAGAACGTAAGTGGAGCAACCGGAGAGGAGTGTGAGGCGAGGACCAAGGACGTTGTAGATGCCGCCGCCAAGGACGCCGAAGATGGCGAAGGTGGTGTAAAGGGCGGTGTTAGCGTTGTTAGCGGCGTCGTGGTTGACTTGGCCGCCACCGCCCATGCCGGAGAGAGCGTTGAACATGCCCGGGCAGCAGAAGCATACTAATCCAATGAGACATACTTGAACTAATGGTGAGTTCAATCGGAACTTCCCCGCCGGCGGTGTTTGGAGTGTATGATGCTCTCCGTTAATCTCCTCTTCTTCTTTCATGGCTCCTCCGGCGCCGGATCCCCACCCCATGTTCTTAAATTATCAAATCCCAGAGGACTTTGAAAGTGATAATAAATTAAGAAAAATATAAGAAGAAAGTAGTGATCAAAGAGAAAGTTGTTGTTTTTGTTGTTGTTGTTGTTGTTGTTGATGTTGTTTAAATAGGATGTGGAGAAGAAGAATCCACTTCGGATCTCTTGAACCTTTTAACTTGTTTTTTTTTTTAAAAAAAAATGTTTTGCTTCATTTATTTGAAAGTTAATTGGATAAGAACAGATACAAATCTGTATATTTAAAGTGATATTTTTTGTTTTAATCAAAAAAAAAATTTTTTTTTTAAATGCTGTGCTGACCTTTATCTTTTATGGAATTAATATTTGATTGCCATTTGGGCCGATGAATCCAAAATGAATATTTATTTTTTAAAAAAAAAAACAAATTTAAAAGGATGTTTTCATGATTTTAATCATTTAATTTAAACAGGGTTTAATTTAATCTGTTGGATGATAAGCATTACATATTAAAAATTAATTAAAACGTTGGCTTGATAAAATATTTTTATTAACTCTCGGATGAGAGGGCTAGTGTTGCTGTAGTGTCTTTGGCCTTAAAGAGATCTGTCCTTCTAGTTGGCTATTTATGTTTTTACTTTTTAGTTGTTTGGTTGTGTTATGTGTTCGTTTCTCTATTTCTGGTGAGTTGATTTTTGACGTCCATTATTGGTGCTTTGTATGAACGTGCTTTTTAATAAATATGATTTATTTATTTTTTTCAAAAAAAAAAAACAAAAACTCTTTGATGGACAATTTTCATTGTACTTAAAGTATTTGTCGTGAAGTAAAATCAAATACCGATTGCATCTGTATAGGAGGGGGTGGAATTTCAGTGTATCAATTTACAGCTAAGTTTTTGTCTCTTTCCATGAAGGAAATCACAAGACATCAATATTGTTGTTATTGACGGACCAATAGAATTGATTAAATAAAGGCTAAATCAAATTAATTGGATTTGTGATCTAATCTATGTTGAGTGATGCAGTGTAATTGAGGAAACAGTACAACTTAATTTGTTATTTTTGTGATTGCTACCGATTCACACGCTAAAATAATGCATAACCCTTTGGTGGTGCTGTGCTTTCTATAATAGATTTAAACATTTAATTAATTCATTTTTACCATCAATTATGGGGCATACGGTAAGTGTAAATTTAATCACTTCGCATAAAAAAAAACATGAAACACTTTCACGTATTCGGTATTTATATATATATATATATATAAATCATGCAAAGTGAGTGGTCCTTTTATAATTATTTTCTCTAGTAAGAAAAAAAAAAAAAGTGATTTATAAAGATGGAGGTGTGAAACTAATTGCAAGGTGGGTGTGAAAGTTTTAGCAATGTAAAATTCTCATATTATCATTTTTTTCCTTGACATGCATAATTGGTGGTAATATTTTATGTTCTTTATTTCCTTATGTTCTTTACTTTCAATTTCATTTTAGATCGTTTTTACTTTTATCTCATATTTCTATCCTTATTCTCCTTGTCTAAATTTTGAAAACTCTTTGTCTCGGCTTTGTTGTGTTTTTAAGATTAAATTATAATTATGTACCCATATATTTAACTATTTAAAATATGATTGTTTTTTATAATTGTTGTAAGTTTTTTTATAATACAGGCACTTGAAATTGTTTTACTTATTCAGTTATTTTTTTTATGAAGATTTATATTAATTTGCTTAGATTATTAAGTACTATTTGCTTGAGAGAAAATTATGCTAAAATTATGAGGGCATAGTAAGTGGAAAAAATGTTAAAATAGAGCATCAAGAATTAATGAAATAAAATAAGAAAAAATGAAATATCAAAAGGCATGCAATTTGAAACCTTTTTATCAAATGAAAATTTTGAAAATTAGAATAACTTTGCAAGGAAAATGTGGTCATATGAAATAGTTAAATTAACTTTACATGTATTTTAATTATAACTTTCATTGGGTATAACAAACAGTGCAATCTTATTTATAGGGAAAGTGATTGTAGGAAAAAAAAATTTATAAGGAAAAACTTTAAAACTTTGCAATGAAGGTATTTTCATGAAAAGAATGCGGAGTTAAATTTAATAAGCAGATTCTCCATGTTGCATTTTATTATTAACAAGGTTTTCTTTCATTATTTTTTGGACATTTATAATTGTTCCTTATTAATGGTTTTTCTTTTCAATATTTAAGATTAAAATGTGATTTTTCTTATTTTTTTTGGGAAAGAGGAGCGGGGCGAACCCACTAGAGACCCAGTGGACGTGCATAAGCCTCGGTGGAACAAGTGGGGACAGAGCCGCGCTCACGTGGGCGCTGGAACCACCCGTACATAACCACTATTCACAATTCTCAGAAATGTGCCCTCAGCCGAGAATCGAACTCTCACCACTCGGTGAGAGCTCTATCGGCGACCCGTGTACCAATAGACCCGAAGGTCGTTGGCGTGATTTTCCTTATTGATCGTATGTATATATCATCTCTATTGTAAATTCACTTCATAAAGATAAATATATACATATATATATATATACACACAACATATGTAGACATATACATTATATATACTAATATACATACATATATAAAGACAGGCCGGCAAGCCGGCGCTGATAACCTTATTATTGTAAGTGTGGAATTAGATATGCTCATTTCCTAAGCGTGCAACAATTGGTGGTCAAATACTTCACTAGTCTATCAAATATCAAACTGGTTATTGTTTTCTTATACTTCCATTTGGCACACTCTTGCTCTCTGTTTGTGAAACTATCTAATTTCTTATTTGTTATTTTAAAACTATATTCTTATGACTAGAATCCCATTATTTACTACTCTAAACATCATCACAAACTATGGATATTTATATTGAACAAATGGGGTCTAACTAAGTTTGGAACTCTAGTCATGAATGTTTAGTAATATATATGATTAAAAAAAAAAGGTCAAATTAGAAATAGAAATAAGACGATTGTATTAAATGGTGACTACAACATGAGAACAAATTGATTCCAAGTTATACAAATCAAGATAAAGATTGATGTGGCATATATGAGAGTTTTAAGAATTGTAGCCCCCCTCACCCTATTCATCAAGTGCTTGGACCAGTCTATGTACTGTTGAGTTACTACAATTCAAAAATAGACACAATTTCTGAAACTGATTGTTTTCTTCTCCTTTTGGTTTTTTTATCTTAGTATGCCTTCTGGAGGTTTTCTTTTTCTTTGTTAAAAGATAATTAAAAAATTTATGTGAAAGTTTAATATTTGTCTAACAAACTACTTAAATGTTTAATCCCCTAAATTTTTTTTTTTGAGCTTTACATTACATGTATATATATGCTATATGGATGTCAATTTTTTTTCTACATAAATATATTTATTTTGATCCATTAAATACACAAATTTATATATTCAGATCTTTTTTAACGTGTAAAATGTTTGATTCAGTACATAATTAAGGAATTTTTTTTTTCAATTATCGGTAAGTTATAAAAAAATGTTAATAGTTTTGATCTAAATTTAAATATATTTTTAATCCTTGAACTAAAATGAATAAATTTTTTATCTCCGATCAAAACAAATTTTAAAGTATATAACTCATGAATCAAAAGTACTCGGTCCAATTAAACATTAATGGGCTTACACGCCTCCAAGCCACTTGGCCCAATTTGAAACCCACGCGAAGAAAGTATTCATATTTCCTTTTTTTTTTTTTTAAGTTGCCTAAATTGATCTAATAAAGAAAATAAAAAATATATATTAAAATGACTTTTCATGGATTAATCCAGAATAATTCTTATGCGTTTCGTAATCATTGTTATTAGAAGCAGCTAAAATACTCTTAAGAAACAAATAAAAAATAAAAATAAAAATAAAAATTTAGCCAATTCTTTTGTGCACAATTAAGGATTCTATACATTGCATGAGGAATATTTTATACCAAATTAAGTACAATAAAATGTATTTTCAATTAATGGATCAACTTATAATAGGCTTTTATTTATTTATTTTATTTTTATAAAGGTAAACAAGTCACCAGTGTGCATAGATGAGGAATTAGTTGTTCGATTATATATATATATATATATATATGAGAACTCATCATTTAGAGATGTCGACAGTACTCATTGAATTACTATCCAACAACTATAATCCATTCATAAATAGCATTAAATAATACCAATATTATTATACAATAATCATAAATAGTAAATATATACATTATTTGTATAAATAATAGCTTAGCTATTAACAAGCATCTTAGTGAACAGTCATATGCATAAGTTAAATCCTATATATATATATATTATTGAGACTTACATGTACAACACGCAGGAATCAAATCCTTGTTAATCAAACGGTTGTTCCTAGATATCCATTTTTGAAGCCTGTTTTTAAGAAATGGTTGGTCAAATCTGAAAAATATATATATATATATATATATATATATAATGATTATCATATAATTGAGCTAATTAAAATAATAGTTCACAATTCATACAGTAAGTAATAAAAAATCACCCATCTGGTGATCGGCCTTAACACATATACATACAGTGTATTTTTAATCAATATAAAACTATTGATTCATTTTTTCAACACGTATAATCACCGCCAAAATAGAATAAAAGAGAGGTTCGGAGTCAGTATTTGCAGCTGGCAAAAGAGTATAGCAAAAACCAGATATATATATATATATATAATGGATGCTTATGACCATTACTTTTTTCTTCCGTATCAAAACACCAGTTGAGCCAACGACCTTCGGGTCTATTGGTACATGGGTCGCCGATAGAGCTCTCACCGAGTGGTGAGAGTTCGATTCTCAGTGAGCAGCATTTCGGGAGTTGTGAATAGTGGTTGTGTCAGAGTGGTTCGTGCCCACGCGTGAGCTGGCCTCGTCCCCCATTTGTTCCACCGAGGGCACATGCGCGCCGTTGGGGTCTCAGTGGGTTCGCCCCGCTCTTCTTCCTCAAAAACACCAGTTGACAATTAGTTTTATGTGTCCATATATGTGCTTCAATATCTTTGTAGACATTAATATTGTAATTTGGTTTTAAGTTAAGTTCCTAGCTATTCTTTGATATATATCTACTTTCCAAACTAGAGTGTGAAAGATGGGTCCATGCATTTGAAAATGGAGACAGATGGGAACCAATTCAATGGTTATATATAGACCAAAGAAAAGAAGCAAGTGGGCAAGATCCAAATGAAACCCCACCCACGTTCTCAATAATAAATACTAATATTAAATGTAACAAGTACCAACTTCACCTTCATCCAATGACATTCTAGATTGCATATCATTTTAAATTTAATTAACACAGTGTAGTAGATGCATATCATTTCAAGTTGTGTATATGATCATATATTGATTCAAAATATAAAAACAGTAAGGGGGGCTAGCGATCGGAGGGGGTAAAGCTAAGTTGAGATCTATCCGCGAATCATGCAGGATTTGTCCCCCCTAGGCCCTAGCTATAAATTATAATATCCCCAACAGCAACATAAAGAATGTCAAATGTCAAATAAAGCTATAGCTTTGAGTTGTGTGAATTTGAAGCAAAGTTGCAGATATCTTGTAAAGTAACAAAGCTACTGATCATCAGAGTTTATCTCTTCATAAAGTGCCCAGCAGCCCAGGCAAAGAATAGAATAATTATTTGATAATAATAAGCATATATATATATGTACATCAGATCAAGGCATTCCCACCACCACCAGATCCACCACCTCCTTCAATCTAAACAACTGTACATTATGATAGAGCCGGGATATGTACTGGAGCAATTAATTAATTTTTACAAATCAAGCACCAAAAACTCCATCCGCATATTGAGTCTGGCCATTAAGAAGAAACTCTTTGTAACAAGTAACAACAAACCAAACAAATCAAACACTAAACACAGAACAAACAGAATGAAGCAGCTCAAAAACATCATTCCTTATAATATACAAAACTTACATGCATGCAAACATCTGATCTTCTTTCTTCTCTTTCATACTAGCTACATATATAAGAGACAGAAAGAAACCATACACCAGTTACCAGTTAAGGATATGAAGATATCATGCACATATACATATATAAAAGTAAACCTCACACATACTTCCTCCTCTTCAACCATTATACATATCTATTTATATATGTATGTATATATAGTTTAACTAATTAGGTTCCAGGCTTGATCTTGTTGATGAGAGCAAGTGCGTTGCTAGTGACATGGGCAACATCAAGCACCTTCTTTCTAATGGAAGCACGCACTCTGCTACTTCTAATACCGTCCTCAGCCAAGCCATCCATGCAAGTGCTTTGGTCGGTCAACGCAGCGCTCACCCAAGTCTGCAAGTTGCTCAGATGCCACTCAAACCCTCTCTTGTTGTTGGACTTGGACATCTTCCCCATCTCCTTCATTGACTTTCTCAGCTGGTCAAGGCTGTCCGACATGGTTTCAAAGCAGTCTCGGATGGCACCGGCTTCTCGTGACCGTGTTGGTCCGGAGCCGTGTGACGCTGAGACCCGCGCCACAAAGGTTGACGCGGCGCTCGCACGGTCCACGCTGACCGAAAGAGCTGCATGAGCCAGCTGCCGTGGGTTCCGGTGCAGCGCCGGTGCGTAGGCTGACAAGCACTCGACGCACAGCTCTGGGTATGTCGTGGAACGGCATGAACTTTTGACGAAGTCCGTTGCAGGGGTATGTCTACCGGCGGAGATGCAGACCAGCAGTGCTGCTACCACTAGTGTTATGATGCTGCTCTTCATCTTCATCTTCTTCACTGTCTCTTAATTTGTCTCTCTCTCTCTCTCTCTCTCTCTCTGGGGGTAATGACTAATGAGAGGTCATTGATTTATATAGGGGGGAACTAGAGAATGGTGAGATGGGTCACGTGAAAAGGGGATGGTGGTGGTGGTGGGCTTTGTATAAATGTATAATCATATGTATATATTTGTTTAATTAGTGATTACCTACCCCTTACTTAGTTTTTAACATTAATGTCTTGCATTTGGGAGTAAGTGACAAAGCTGACAAGCTGTCACGTGATTGGGCTGGCACTTCTTTCGAGGCTTTAAATTCCAGTAGCTGTTCTCATAGCTCTTACTTATTAGCATGTACACAAAATTATATGATATATATGGACAATTAATTATATATATGTGTGTGTGTGAGTGCACATACATGATACATGAGAGTGAGAAAGAAGTTAGGCTGGAGCTGGGGTTAGAGAAGTTGGATGTGGGGGAGAGATGGGCCAGCTCTCTGGCCGACATTCAAACGGCAACAAAGCTTCAAAAGTGGGTTCCCACGTGCTGATATTGTTACTCATAATAATTGGAACCGGATCATCAACTACTCACTCAGTTAATACAGGTGAAGTAACACAACTCACTCGTATTAATCATAGATCATCATCAATACCAAATACTGAAATTAAAACAATACGAAATCTAACGTGTGTACAGCACAATGCATAATTATAAAGCTTTTATTTTGGTTTTCAGTGCATTAATTACTTTCCACATGATTCCTAATATTAACTAAGCCAATATAACTTTTACACACACGTTATTGATAGACATCCACAAATGCACTGTTTATTAAATATATTTGTTAACAATCATTTGCTCAACATCCAATAATTATATTTATATAAATATTAATATAAAATTACTCTATAAAAATAGATAAACTGTTGTACATTATAAATGTTTATTAACAACCATTGGATCACTAAAAATATTTTATTATAAATTCTATATAAATGAATCGTAACAGTTGAATGTAAATATAACAAGGGAAAATTACTGTTTACCCCTCGATAATTTCAAAAACTTACAAACGACTGCATGAGTTTTTGCATCGCTCGAACAGTACTTCGCTTTATTGTTTACTTCACTTTTTACCCCTGCGTTATGAAATTCCATCATTGCTTAAAGCCTTTTTGCATACGTTTTTCATTCTTTTTTTGCATGTACTCATTTCTTAAGCAGAGCTCGTTTTTTTAAGCAGAGAAGCTTATTTCTTAAGCAGAGAGTTCGTTTCTTAAACAAAAACTCATTTCTCAAAGCAGAAAACCTCATTTTTAACATAAAACTCGTTTTTAAACATACTGACTCAGCGAGATAACTCGTTTCTTAAGCAGAGACTCATTTCTTAAGCAGAGAGCTTTATTTTTTTAAGCAGAGACCCTCGTTTTTTAAGCGAAACCCTCGTTGAGTAGGGACGTTGAGTATCTCATCGTCGTCGATCTCGTGCGAGCAGCTGAGTCTTTGTGCTCGGATCGGCGGCGATCTCGAAGGTGGCTTTGCTCGTGTGGGGTCTTAAAGGAGAAATCTTTGTCGGGCGTTGGCGATCCGGTTGGTGAGCGTTCCTCGGAGGTCGGGAGTGGTGAGGTCTTCGGTGGCGGCGTCGGATAAGGCGAGGGTTTGAACTTGAGCGGAACCATTCTCATTGCGGAGCCGCATGACATGGATAGCGATAGAGTTAGGGTTAGGGATCGTTCAGGGTTTGGATCCATGGTGCCTAAGTCGGTGGCGAGGGAGCGGAGGGAGGAAGCGGTCGATGAGGGGTTCGATCTCGCCCGTCTTCGTCTTCTTCTTCATCGTCTTCCCACGTAGTCGAGCCTCATCTCTTTTCGTCTTCTTAGTACGTCGACCTCGGGGAAGATCGCATGCTCCTCGTCGTCGAGCGAAGGCGTCGAAAGGTTGCACTCGTGAGATATTTAAATAGAAACAGCGATATTTAAGCACTTTTTTTAAGCGTAAAGCGCATGATATATTAAGCGAAAGCATCGATGGTTAAAGCAAAGACGAAACAAGCGTATAAGCAGGAGAACTCGTTTCTTAAAGCGAGAGCTTTATTTTTTTAAGCGAGGACCTCGTTTTTTTAAGCGAAACCTCGTTGAGTAGGGACGTTGAGTATCTCAGTCGTCGTCGATCTCGGCGTGAATGCTTGAGTCTTTGTGCTCCGGATCAGCGGCGATCTCGAAGGTGGCCTGCTCGTGTGGGGTCTTAAAGGAGAAATCTTTGTCGGCGTTGGCGATCCGGTTGGCGACGTTCCTCGGAGGTCGGAGTGGTGAGGTCTTGGGTGGCGGCGTCGGATAAGGCCAAAGGTGAACTGAGCGGAACCATTCTCATTGCGGAGACCGCATGACATGGATAGTAATAGGGTTAGGGTTAGGGATCGTTCAGGGGTTTGGATCCGTGGTGCCTAAGTCGGTGGCGAGGGAGCGGAGGGGAGGCGGCGCAGATGAGGGTTCGATCTCGCCGTCTTAGTCTTCGTCTTCGTACGTCTTCCCACAGTCGTCGACCTCATCTCTTTTCGTCTTCTTAGGTCGATCGACCTCGGGAGAGACCGCGTACTCCTCGTCGTCGGCGAAGGCGTCGAAAGGTTGCGCTCAGTGCGTATTTAAATAGAAAGCAGCGATATTTAAGCACTTTTTTTAAGCGTAGCGCAATATATTAAGCGAAACATCGATGGCTAAAGCAAAGACAAACAAGCGTATAAGCAGAGAACTCATTTCTTAAGCAGAGGCGTATTTTTTTAAGCAGAGACTCATTTTTTAAGCGAAACCTCGTTGAGTAGGGGACGTTGAGTATCTCATCGTCGTCGATCTCGCGTGAGCGGCTGAGTCTGTCGTGCTCGAGATCCGGCGGCGATCTCGAAGGTGGGCTGCTCGTGTGGGGTCTTAAAGGAGAAATCTTTGTCGGCGTTGGCGTCCGGTTGGTGGCGTTTCTCGGAGGTCGGAGTGGTGAGGTCTTGGTGGCGGCGTCGGATAAGAGCGAAAAGTGAACTTGAGCGGAACCATTCTCATTGCGGAGCCGCATGACATGGATAGCGATAGAGTTAGAGTTAGGGATCGTTCAGGGTTTGGATCCGTGGTGCCTAAGTCGGTGGCGAGGGAGCGGAGGGAGGCGGGCAGCGGATGAGGGTTCGATCTCGCGGTCTTCGTCTTCGTCTTCATCGTCTTCCACAGTGAGTCGACCTCGTCTCTTTCGTCTTCTTACGTACGTCGACCTCGGGGAAGACCACATGCTCTCACTGCGTCGGCGAAGGCGTCGAAGGTTGCGCCTTTTTTCTGCAGCGATATCGAGATCTAGATCGGGGTGGAGATCAAAAATTCTAGGGGTTGAAATCCCATTTTTCATGCTGAGCGTGTTGTGATTGTGGTAGCGTGCTTTGTCTCATTTGGCGACCCAAGCTATGATAAAAGATATTTTTGGGAGTGATAAATACTAGCATAAAAAACTCGTTTCTTAAGCGAAAGCCTCGTTTTTTTAAACAAAAACCTCGTTCTTAAAGCGAAAACTCGTTTCTTAAGCAGAGACCTCGTTTTTTTAAAAGCGAAGCCCTCGTTTTTAAAGCGAGAAAACTCATTTTTAAATAGAAAAGCTCGTTTTTAAGCGAAACTTCGTTTTTTTAAAGCAGAGCCTTATCTCTCGTATTTTTAAATAGAAACTCGTTTTTAAAAGAAAGCTCATTGCACCTAAAGGGCATTATAGTCGAACCCTCATCACACTTGCACAACTTCCCATGAGGGACAATTTCGTCCAAAAATTCCAAATTAACTCTATCAATCGATGTTAGATGTTTGGGGGTTTAAAAAAAATCGTTGTATTCAAAGGAAGGGGTTTTTGAGGGAGTCATAATAGCTGAGGGTGTTTTTAGCGATATTCATGACTTCTTGGGTGTTTTTGGCAATTTCCACATATAACAATTATTATAGACTATAGACGTCTCTAAATTTAAAATGTAAAAATGGCCTAGAGGGTGGATTATATATATTTATGTAGATGTTGTTCTTTATGTGAAAGTTAAGCAAAATGACACTTCTCACCATGGAATGTGCCAAGAGCGCCGTAGTTGCTAATGTAGAAATTTTGGCAATGTAAACACTCAACAGAATTAAAAAAAAGAAAAAGAAGAAGAAAAAGAAGAAGAAGAAGAAGAAGAATTAAAGTGAAAGACATGATCACGTGAATTTTGGCCGGTGATTTGGTCTTCCCTTCTATATGAATATATGACCATTAAGTAGAGATCAGAGAATAAAGAAAAGGGGCCCCAACCACTCAAGTTTCATCCAACTTTATTTTATTATAAAATATAATTAATAAATTAACAAAAACCTCCATCATCACAAGAGCAAGCATGCTTTTGATGATTATTTTAAATATATATTACTAAAGAGAGAACAAAAAGAATAAATAAAAGGGCCTACACACATCAAATTTCAGCTGATTTTGATGATTTTTCAATCTTCCTTTGGACCACATTGGAATCAGGTACACTCCCACTCCCCTCTTAACTTCTTCAACAACCCCAGAAATGCTTTAATCTCAGGATCAATTGAGCACGAATTTATTTAATAGAAATGTGTCACCTATATCAATTCTATTGGAAGTCTCTTACCCAACAAGTGAAAAATAAGTAGTAAATTTCAACTTTACAAGGGGTATGATAGAGAATAAAATAGAAGCCCAGAAAACAGATTTCTCCGGAATCATGTGTTTCCCATAAAAATTTCCAAAGCATGGGCCTAAAAATATATGGAGATGTTATACAGAAAAGTCAAATTATTGGATCAGATATCTTGAGCTGAATCGTGAATCAAACAAAACTAGTGTTATAATTAAATAGCCGACCGTTAGGATCCTAATCGAAAGCATCAAAATGTTAAATTTATCCTCCTCTGATACGAAAAGGTAACACACACTAGAGACCATAAATTAGAAATGTCACAGTATCAGTCCAATTGATCTCACAGATACATACAAATCCCAACGGAACAGTAACAGGCAAGACAACTTCAGCAACAATTTGTCAAGAAATGAAGATTAACTAAGGATTGGCAGATAATTCCGGGTCTTTTATTTTTAAACAGATTACTTTTAGCACTTCCTTTTACAAAAGAAAAGAGGAACAAGGAGAAGAACACATCCTTTTAACAAGGGCTTGGCATGAAATATCAGCAGGGAACATATCCATTGACAGTCTCACTATGTTGGATATTCATCACAATCTGTCCTCTTTGAGGCATAGCAAAACGGACTAGGCCCCATGATTCTAACACTAGGAAGCATGAAATATGTAAATGTATGAAAACACAAATTCTCAGTGGCTAGTATGGGATAATCCTAGAATGGTTCAAACCAAGTATAAAAGTATGAGCTTGAGTGTCAAGATAACAATGTTAGTGAACTCGCAAGAACCTAATCATTATATTGCTGCCTTGCTATCAGTCACCCATAGCGTGATGCATGAAGTTCTAGCTTTCCTCTGTTCTGCAGTAATGTAGGCCATGTGAGCTAAAACCCTACTTCCTTTTCTTTGGAGATTTCCTTTTGTTTTACTACCAATGGACTGATTGGTTCAGGCAATGGGAGGCTCAACAATAGTCCAGCGCATCAGGTATAATGGCCAATTTCACAGAGATTTACAGCCAGCCCAAGGTCTTATGACATGAGAAATCATACAAATGTTCACCATCCACCTTCTAATGAAAGTTATGAAACACTTGCCCATGGTAGAGAACAGCCCAGGCTAATGACATATTTAGGGAATCAATGCTATGAGCATATGTAAGGATGTGAACACAAACTTTATTACCTGACGGAGGACTATGTTTGCAATGAAGGAAAAGTTTGGCTTGGGTTTGGTTGTATAAGAACCTAGATCCAGCCTAGCTCTCGTATTGGGCATTAGCCGACCCATTTCAAACACCTATGAATAAGCATAAGATCACAATCTTAAAGACTACCTCAGTTATGTTTGCCTCCCTTGCTATTGACATTGTAAAAAGCCTCACACCACAGCTCAGATCAACTCCGTAAACAATCTATGCAACTTTTCATCTATTCAATTGAACAGAAATAAACTTTTTTTTTGGCAACCCAGTACTTTGTTTTCTTACAGTAGTCTCAATAAATGCATAATAAAGTGCACAAATTTTAGTGCCTTCTATTCCACTTCTATCTTGACCTGGAAAGTACTAAAAAGGTTTGCGCTTTTGGAAAAAAAAAACAATTTATACAACCTCCTGCAAAGAATCAAAAGAAGACAAAATGTATACCTAAATAAAAATTCCAACAAGATTGTTAATAACCATCCTAATGGATATGACGAGAAAATCAATCACATGCTTACTTTCATTGTTTCCTCATGCACACATACTGGCCATTAGACATGACTTGATTTTCCAAAGAGGCCCTTCAAATAGTAGAATAGGGCCATTAATTTAGTGATCCACATATCAAAATTTCACCTATGTTTTCTGTTTGAAACCCCTCAAAAGTACTTATATGTTTCCTTGACTAATTTAGAACAAGAGAATTATGCTTATGAACAAGGTGGTAATTTCAGTAACAAGATGACTAGAAATGAAAAAGGGTTAAGATGTATGATACTGACATTAGTACAAGTAGAAATTCTCGACTTCTCGGTGCTAGACTCTATAATCTAAGATGGCGGGAAACTTGCAAAAAATGTCATAAATAAAATTAAGGCAAGCTGGGCAAAATGAAGGGGAGCTTCGGGAGTTATATGTGATCGTAGAATATCTCTTAGATTAAATGATATGTTTCATGGAATGGTTGTTAGGCCAGCTAAATGTACCAACATGTTAGGTAGTTAAAAAACAACATATTCAAAAGATACACGTGGTTAAGATGAGAATATTGAGATGGATGTAAGATGTTACAAGGAAGGACCAATTAAAAAATGAATTTATCCAAAATAAATACGGAGTGGTGCCTACTACTGACAAGTTACGAGAGAATCAATTAAGATGGTGTGGACTTGTCCTTAGAAAACTGGTAGATGCGCTCATAAGAAAGGCAGAAACTATTCAAGTGAAGGATCATAGAAAAGGAAGAGATAGACCTAAACAATATTTACTAGAAACGTTATGAAATAATATGTCTGAGCTTGGTTTATAAAATTTTGTCGCTCTTGTTAGAGCAATGTGGAAGGGAAGAATTCATGTGATTAACCCCAAATATGTTATCAACCATATGCACACATTCAGCAAAAACCTTCCCATATATGAAGAGATGACGCTAAATGAAGAGAAAGTGTACTGGTTATACTCCAAAGACCATTAATAGAAATATTAACTGCAATGAAGAGATTTCATCAAGAAAAAAAAAAAAAGAAAAGAAAGAAATGACACCCAGTATATGATATAACCTACAAAACAGCACTCTGGAAATGTCAATATACATTAACATGAGGACAACTTTCATCTCACTGCATGGAAAAAATATGACATCCTACACGCTAGTAAGAAGAAAACAACCCGGCGCTAAGCATTTGTAGTATATGCAAAGAGAAGGGTAGGTTTATGTATACCTGTAGACACTATGTTTGTGGATATGTATCCTGAGAAAATTATGCATCAATATCTGGACCTGGATACGCAGGTAGACTCATTATTCTTTTGTCCAGCACAGGGCTTCCAATGGTGAAATGATAAAGGCTCTGGAACTCTAACCCATCCAGTCCAAGAATTTGATGCACTGCATTAACAAAAAGAGTGTTCCAAATTACTGGTTTGGAAACCACACAACTACAATAATTTTTGCCAATATCAGTTGGCCAGGTTGAAAGAAAAAGGGGGCATGTTTCAATTTTCAACATGATATCAGTGAACAGGCGCACCACAGAAAGTACTCTTAAGGTTTCTTTCTTTCACCAAAGTAGTAATAAACTGTGCATTGTAGGTAGAAATTCATGAACTAGTAATGCCTAGCAGTGATAGAATGACATAAGGAAATGTGGCATCATAATCATTTGGTATGAGACATCGATAAAAGTTTGAGAAAGCAAATCAATAGATATCACTTTGGGCATACATGCCAATAATGCATTATCCAGAAAGGACATTTGGTAATCTAAAACTAGGGCATATGCTGTTTCTTCAGGTTTTAGGATATCCAAATGAATACAAATAAATTTGAATTTTGTCTTTGGTGGCATTTAAGTTTCCATGTTTAATCCTCTGGAGAAGTCTTGAGCGTGAGTAAAAAATTTTATTGGTAAATCCATGAATAACAACAAACCAAACTTACAGCCATTAATATAAGAATCAAAGAACCCTCTTTGAACAACATTCTTTAATATTTGGTAAAAAAAAAAAATATTAAACTTTTTATGCGTGTAAAAATGCTATATTGCCCTAAAAGAAGAAAGAAGTGTTCACGATTATGCTTGGAAATGATGTGGCATGACCTAGCCGATCCCTGTTTCACATGGTTCAAATCAAACATTTTAACCTAATTTAATAAATTGTTGTCTAAGAGGCTTGCAGCTAATATTTAGTAAAAAAATTCATTTTGTAGGATGTCAATTATAAGAAAGAAAAAATTGTAACTATTCCGTACTGTAATCTAATACCCTTTTATGGACACATTTACATTGTACTATACTCTTCTAGGTAATAATAAATAAGAATAATATTGTTCTCTGGAAAAGAAAATTAATAAATCTGCTTATCCTTTCTTGGCTTGGATGGCGGTGTAATATTTGAGCCACAACATGTAGAACATGAAATTACAAAGATGTAAGAAAGACATGCCTGCATCATCAAAGTAGCAACCGATTCCAGTGGCAGATATGCCAACTGCATGCGCTTCAAGGTACAAAACTTGACCAAGAACACCAGACTCCCAGAACAAACGAGGATACATCCAAGCACCCTTTTCACGCAATACCGGATCAAAGCGAGCTACCATGCCCAAGCTGAAGCATCCATCAGAGGCGATTTCCTATATGACAAAGACAACTTACAGCTGAAGGAAGCAATCATAACTAAAGAACATCAGTACAAGCAAATGCTAGACATTAAGTTGCCACCCTTCATTTCCACAGTTTTAAAATAACACTAAGAAGATTAACACTATTAGAACATACAGGGCAGCTACTTGAGATGATACAACATTCAAAAATCCAATTCTGATACCTGATGGCAAGACAACTGCTTGGCGAGCTCCTGACAATCACCCTTGGCAAGTCTATAGAGTGGTAATCCAGCAGGGCAGCCTGTTGGTCTATCCCACTCAAACTCCTGCCTCATAGCTCGCTTGAGACTCTCAAAATGATCTTCATTTCTTACGAGGAAATACAATCCCCGCGGCAAGCCAGCCACACTATGCACAAACAACACTGCATGCACCTCAGCATCCCAAGTCAAGACCCTGAACGGCAATGCAAATTGCTTCCCCTGCTTCTCCTCTGGCCCGAGCTCTCCAGAGGGAAGACAATGCAACAAAATCTGGTAGAAAGTATCCCTTTCCATCACATGAACCCCGTCCATATCCACAGCACTCCTCCGCTTCCTGACCACATCCCAAACAGTGAAATCCTTGTACAAAGCCTTGGATATCAGCCCGCTGGGGCGGAAAGGATTGACGGAGAATCCATCAGAGGGAGTGTAAGGCTTCTTGACGGCCTCCGCAGTCTTGTAGATAAGATCCCAGCAAACATGGTCTTTGCTGAGGGGAGCCGGCTTGCCAAGCCACTCAAGATCCGAAAGCCTCGAGATAGCATCCCGGAGAGCGGAGTAATCAATAGAAACATCCGAACCAAAAGGAAAGAGAGCAAGGACGCAGTCAGGATGCTGGGCCTCGATCCAAGGGAACCGTCCGCGGACGGGGCGGTCAGGGAACTGAGGAGGAGGAGGCGGGTAGGTAGCCTTGATAGCGAGGAGGGAATCGAGGTCGGAGTGGGAGAGAGAGTCGAGGAGGCGAGAGTCCCAGCCAAGGGAGGCGGCGGAGATGGCAGCGGCAGCGATGGCGTGGCCGACGTCGTGGTTGCAGTAGCGGAAGGCACGCTCGCCATACTTCCAGGCTTCGCGCCAGAGGACGGAAGAGAAGGCGAGGAGGAGGGAGTTGGGAACGAGGGGAGAAGGGAGGAAGGAGCGGAGTTGGAGGGAGTGATCCTTGGGGGAGTAATGGGCAATGAAAGGGGGATGAGAAGGGGGAAGGGAGGGGGAAATGAGGTGGGATTCGGTGGGATGGAGGTTGCCGCTGGAGGGGTTGACACGGAGGGACCAGGTAGAAAAGGAGGTGGATTTCCAGGCGGAGAGGGAGAGGGAGTGGAAGAGGAGATAAGAAAGGGAAAGGATGGAGAAGGGGAGGGGTGGGGATGGAAAGGAGGAAGAGAAGAGAAGAGGATAGTGAGGAGAAGGAGAAGGAGAAGAAGGATGAGGAAGAGAGATGGATGGAGAGGAAAGGAAGCGGAGGAAAGGGTTTGGTTGGTTGGACCAATCGAGGTTGTGAGGTCCGGGGGCGTAGGAAGATGGGTATGAGTGTTTGGTTACAGTGTGGTAGTGGTATATGCTTTTCTTAATGTTGTTATCGTCGTCATCTTGTTGTTCTCCAGTGGAAGGAGTTTGCATTTGCATGGGTGGCGATGCTGAAGAGGATGAGGAGGAGGAAGTGAGGCTTCTTCTTCTTCTTCTTCTTCTTCTTCTGGTGGTTGGGGTGATGGTTTGGTGCTTTTTTTTTGGGAGTTGGAGAAGAAGAAGGATTCGAGAAAGATGGTGAGTGGCGTTGTTTAGCATCCTTCTAAGGTTCTACCACTGTTTTCCCGGTTTCGGTTTCCACCCAACAACGCCGTGCCATGGGGATAAATTTAGTTTATAGATTAGTTGTTTCCAACTTATAGTGAGACCAAAAAAACCACTCCTCTGTTATTATTATTATTTTTTAATATCTGTTATTTTTTAATATTAAAAAATATTTATTATTTTTTTTTAAATTATCTTACCATACTATTCAATTTTTTTAAAAAAATTAATATTAAAAAAAATTGTGAAGATATAAATTAAAAATAATTTTTACAAAAATAATTAATTTTTATTAAATTATGTAAATTAACCAATTTAAAAAAAATAATATATATATTATTTTTATATGTTAAATAAAACCTTAAATAAATTAAAAATTTATATTTAAAATTTATATCAGTACTTATGGGCAAAACAGCTCTTGACATTATTAGCAACATTGCACAAACTTTATAATCTGCGCAGGTCAAAGAATCATGGCTTCTTCAAGATATACAAGTCATAAGATCTCAGGATTCATTACACAATTCATAACACAACCATGATAACTTTAAATTCATGTATTCTTTTTCCATCTAAGGGCTTGAGTGCTGCAGAATCGCAAGGATTCAGTTTACAAATTGATTAGGCAATAATACAAGGTACAAAACTACTAAGGATCTAACCTTTATACAAAAATACAGAGCATTTTTATGTGCATAAATTCCGCATCTTGGCCTCAAGAATGGCTTTGGGAAAAAAAAAAATTTAAGGAGCCACTGCGGCTAAAATCAGCCTGACCGTAAAATCCTGGCGACCAAAAAGATAGTAAAAGAAATAAAGAAAGAAACATCCATTATTGCCTTCTCCCCTCACTTCAGCTCCTGGAGGAATCAACCTTGTAATAGAGTGTTCATTCAAGAATGGAAGATGTAAGATCTGGTGAAGCCGACACGCTGATGGCCTCTGCTAACTTCAAAGCCATGGCAGACTTGTAGGCTGCTAGTTCTGCATTAGCCATGTATAATTGTGCTCTAGAGCGCAACCGGATGGCAGCATCAACAGCTCTTTTAGCTGCAGCTTCCGCGTCCTGGACCCTGCGATGTGCCTCTTGTTTTGCACCATCTGCACTCCAACAGATCAACATGCACACACACATACAAGTAAATTTTAGAACATGGTGATTTGTAAAAAGCAGACATGAAATCCAACAAAAGAGAACACAATCATTTGGGTATATGACAACCAACACTTGTTAAGGGAAAATATGAATATGATGAAAACCAGCACACCTATACATTGTTTTTGTTTCATATAGTTGGCTGAAGAAAACAAGACAAATAAACAAATGAATAAAATGTTTTCTCATATTTACTTTAAAATGTACTCAATCCGAACACAAGCCTAACAGAGAACGGTACAACTACAGATTCTAATTCACAAGCCATCAAACTAACCAAGAAAAGTAAAATCGCGGTGAAAGGGTCTGTGATAAATCAAATGAATAGTAAGTTTGTAGGCCAGATTAACTCATCTGTGAAAAAACCAAAGTTGAAAAATAACAAACCCAATCTTTAACCCCAAAAAATCAGGAACATGAAATGCAAAAGATATAATTTTTCTTCCATGCACATCTCATCCTGCTAGGGAATATAAAATATCAAAGCAAGTGGTAAGCAAGTGCAGGAAGAGTAAGAACAAAGAACAAATCTAGTTGATTCCTGCCAAAAATTAGCAAATCCCATGCATTACCAAGCCAATAAATTATGACAAGCATCTAGAAACATAAATCTGAAACATAAATCTGAGTAACAGGACTATTGCTGAGTAGCACTAAAAACACTTCTATAAGTATACTGTTGCCATAAAGCAGGAAAAAGAAAAAGAGAAAAACACCGAACAAACAAAACAAACCTTCAAAGAAATAATCTATCCTGCCTCTTCCATCTTGGCTCCGTTGTCTCTTAAAAGATCTCTTCTTCCGAAGGAAATGTTGCTGCAGAAGCCTTGGTCTCCTCACAGGTTGCCCCTGGACCAATGGAGGACATATGAGTTTAAAATGCATAATCAAAACAAGACACAAAAAAAAAACACATTTTTAGTTTATAGAAGAATGGAAAGATAAAAGCATACGCAGTCTTGATTCAATTGGGCATAAAACAATTTATAGAAATGTTGAACACATGCCTAAATCTGATTATATTAAAATTCAAACCAAAAATTATAAGATCGAGGATTAAAACAACCATAAAACTAGAATGATATGGAGAAAACAAGTAAAAAATCATGAAGATCTAAAAAATAAATTAATTAAAAAATGAAATTTATGAAGATATAAAAGATGGGATAATTTATAAAACTTCAAAAATAAGGGAAAGATACAGAGCATTCAATAGAGCCAAAAAAGGCATGGAAGAAAAAAGGATCTGATCCTAAAATATTCAAAGAGTCTTGATAAAGCATTGTTCGAAGCCAAAGAAAAAGACACCATCTTTGTTTAGGGACAAGAAAACACATAAAAAGCATGTCAACATATGTAAATTTTCGGTAATACATGTATGGAGTACAATCTTTTGATCAGGGCAACACTTGCTATCATTATGCACAGAGTACAATTCCTCAAAAGGGCACACAGGTGTGCGCACACACACGACAAACCTCATATATTCTCCCCACAATACTAACACTTCAACCAATCTGGCCTTCAATGATTGATAAACGTACGTCCAGCTTTGCATGCCATGGCAACCAAAGACGTACTATCCTAAAGTTAATGGTGAAATATAGAAATAAGGAAGAAACACGTTGAAGATCTCTTTGTTTCGTTCCTCTAGACCAGAAGAGGCACGACATGTTAAAGGTCTAAAAGACAAAATGACCTAGCCACAGCATGGAAGACAAATTTTCCATAGCATTCACCTCGGTGATAAACCAAAATATCAGTTTTGGCTTCAACAAGTAAATTTCAAATACATTTGTCAGTCTCTCAACAGATGTAATAATCAGAATTGTGGCAGACATGCAAAATATTCTCATACACTGTGTGGCACTCTAAAGGACCATTGCCATGCAGTTAATACATCTATATTAAATGAAGCACAAATATACAACATGATCTATAAGAATGAATGGTACCAAATGATGGTGACGGCGGGGATGATGATAGTATCAATGACAATAATAACCAATGAATTCACAGCTGGTCAAACACAACACGCATAAGAAACAAATACTGAGGCTACGACTAATAAAATGCTAGCCATCACTAAATTCATTATATCACTAATAACCATCATGAAATTATATAGTAGTGTAGTTGATTTAAAAATATTGTTGCAGGATAAATTAATCCTCAGAACAAAAATATGAACAATATAAGAGTGACTTAAGAATAAGATGGGCACCTGAAACACTTTAACCAATGCCGCACCCTTCTGTTTCCTCTTTTCTAACCAATAATCATAAACAGCTGCCACCAAATCCCTATTTCCTAAACCTTGACAAATATGCAGGGCCTTATCCAAATCAAAATTGTCATCAGGATGACTATAAGCTTCTTTTTCTAAAGCAAATATAATCTTTTCAAAGTTATCATCTGATGGGAGATCAAGATCAGCACTGAGAGACCTGGCATTTAGCTGCTCAAGCCACTTTTCATCCCCTGAATCCATATCATAACAGGAAACTTCGCTTGTCATAGCTCTCTCAACCTCATCAGCCATCATCATGATATACGCATCAGGACGTGAAAACAAAGCCGATGTGTCATCTTCATAACTTAGAACCTCTTGAGCAACTGGCACAGGTATAACTTTTGAAGGAACATCCCCAACATTACGTTGTTGGCATTCCACATGCAGCTCTTTAAATACAAGCCAGTCCCACCTATCGATGAACTCAAGCTTCCAACCTTCTTCACCACTCCACATATAATCATGAGTAAACCTGTTAACAACAGGGGGTCGTAACTCCTGTGGCTTATGCATGTATTGTACAAAGCCCTGTGACTTCACTGCCAAACACCATGTATTTGTGCTAGACAATTCCAGCATCACTTCTGCACCTACTACCCTCCAACATCGATCAGCTGTGGTAACCAGGATATTCACATTACACCGTTCAGAATCAATGTTGTCCTTCACATTTGCAAGGGCCGCCCTCATCCTTATTTCCTTAATTCGGTCAGCAGTGCTCCTCTTAACTGACTTACTCAACCTCTTATTGGAACCATGAGGACTTGAGACATCAATACCTTCTCTACAACTAAGTACATTGCCATTGGCTTGATGAGGTTTCATACGTGAACCATTCTGATCAGAGCTCAACGCACCACCACGCAACTCTAGCGGAGAAGGATTCCAGATCCTTGAGTGCCTTAGGGAACTGCGTTTTCTTTGATGTTTCATCATTCTCAAACCATGCACAATAAGAGCATTTCGTCCAACCATTGGCATTGGCTTAAAAGTACCAGAGGCCATGTCCCTCTTTACTATAGGAAGCGCACTAGCCCCTAACTCATTTCCAGAACAACTTGACTCCAAAGGAACTTGTGAATCATTACCTTCAAACCCACCAACATTGCGGACCTTACCATTCAACGCCCTCAGAAAGATCCGCAAACAAGAAGGCACATATAGAGAACTGAAGGCGATCTTCAGGTGCAGACTTTTAAAATAAGTAGGAAGGGCAGAAAAATCAAGAGAAACAAGGGGTACAAAATCCGAAGAACCGTATATCAAGCAAAGTCCGCAAGGAGAACCACTTCCCCTGGGAAAAACCTCCTGAATGAATGAGCAAGATATGAGATCACCATGAAAGCACATGCAAGGAAAGAAATAGTATAAATCAGATTAGAATGAGAAAGCTTACAAATTTCAAATGCTCAAGGGGCAAGAAATGAATGCCATGACGAGAGAAAACATTAGCAATTGATCCGGAGAACAGAAAGGATACGAATTCTTGAAATCTCTGTTCAGCCCTCCCCAGCCATCTCAGCACTAAGGAAAAGAAAGCGGCAAAGTGAGATGAGCTACTCCGACCAGAATCTATGAGCACGGTGAGCATCAATGGATGACAAGAACGAAATACGACATCCCCTTCAATAATGCCCACCTTTTCCGCGAAATCCCGCGCAGAATCCCCTATCCTGAGCCCCCAGTCTGTAGTTGCAATTCCACTAAGAACATCATAGTGCTCACTTATTCTTGCTTCTCTTGTTTCCAAGATCTCCTCCACCAAAGATGCCCACTTTAGCCTTTTCTTTCTCGGTTTCCGCGTAAAAACGATTCCATACTTTCTGTCGCTCGAATCCTTCTCCAACCGCGACCTCTTCCGCTTCCGGCTGAACACGATCCCAAATAATTTCCGATCAGGCATGTTATCCAACGCCTCGAGACAAGCAGATTCTGACGACTGATCAGCAACTTGTTCGATCGAGATCGAATCCGCTTCCGATAGGTCCTCGGCCTCTTCATCCGATCTCCACCAACGCAAGCCCGCCTCACCGCCGTTGCCTCCAAAAACCCCAAACCATTCATCAGCGTCCCGATCAGACTTTTTTCCAAGGTGTTCAGAGAGGGCAACGCGCTTGCCGGAGCGGAGGTTCCTACCGGAACCTCCAGGTTTGGCAACAGCCTTGGGCACGAACACCCTGGTAGAACGCCTCGTACCGACCGACGGCATCGGCCCCAGGGGGCCACGCAACGGGAACACCCTTGACCCTATCTCCACCGCAGCCGTAGCTCCCCACACCTTCCGCGCCCGTTCAGTTCCCCGCTCCCCTCTTCTCATCTCCTGATACTCCCATCACTCTCAAATCTCCACCAAAAATCCTACAAGAAACGCCAAATAGCTCGCCCTCGACTCCTCTTTCCGATCATCAACAGTAATCTCGTTCGATTTCAATGACAGACTGCCGATTTCCGTGGCAATCGGATCGCAAGATCGGATTTGCAGCGGCGTTCACCTAAGGAAGAGAAAAAGAAACAAAAAAGAGAGAGAGAGAGAGAGAGAGAGAGAGAGAGAGAGGGCGGCAGAGGAAGAACGATCGTTAGGGTTTCTCTCTCGGGTTATATTTTTAATTTGCAACTGGATGCGAATCTGACCTTTCGATGCAGATCGTGCGGTGCTTATTATCGGACGAGGGTAACGGATGCCGTGATGCGTGGAGTCCGTTAATGGGTTTTGAACGGCCGGATGCGGATTGTTTATGTGATCATGCTGGGTAAGTTCAGGTATGATGTGCCTGAGGAGGAGCACAACTTCGTCCCATCTTTCCACGTGGAGCTCCGAGATTAAACCTTCAACCCACGTTGGCCCGTGGTTACAAACTTACAAGAGGGGTGGTCAGTGATCTGGTAGGCCGGAGGAGCAGTGGAAGCGAGGTCTCCACTGATCCAGATTTTTCGTGTATTGACTGACGTGTCCTTGTTACGGCGGTCGCAGCGAGGACAGTGATGGGACAATATGACAGATTCAATGTTTTGCTCCCAACACCAAACAGCTACTTGTACGATCTTTAAATCATACGTGTCAGCCAAAGAGCCACGACGGAGCCGTAAGCCACGTAATGCTCTTATGGGACCCACACGACAAGACCGCCTTAATCTAAACACTGTATAAATATTATTTATTATTATAAAATTAAGAATCTCAACACTCCCTCCCATTTACCAATTTTGAGAAAACACAAAACAAAACCTTAGTCAAAGGAGCTTGTAATTGAATTTTAGAGATAAAAGGTACATGCAAAATAATAATAATAATAATAATAATTTTATTTTGTCTCACAGTGTTGGAAGACCACATAATTAATGCTACTTGATGTTCACTATCCCTCATCTTTCATTCAAACTGTCATTTTCTTTCATTAATTCCGCCTCCTCAGCCACTGAGGTTGCTTGGATTATCAAAACCTAGCACAATTTCAACAACCACAAACAGTGTCTTATCATACTAAAATGTAGTAATAATTTGGGAAATTGCAGAAATTTAAATAAATTGAAACAATTAAAGAAGTCATACTACTAATTATCCCTGAGAAGTATATCATTTTCACATGGCCATTGATGTGATAACTTATTCAACTACAAGCACCGGAAACAGCACACTAAACTGCAGTACAGACTACAGAGGTAATTAATTTGCTCAAACTGAGGTTTCAGTAACTTAATATTAATTTACAATTGGGGGAATCTCCAATTGCTGAAGTATAGTTTCAGTAAATGGCTGGAATGGAATGAGTTTATGGAAAAGAGCACTGATTACTTAATTCTTCTGGTTTATTATGAAGAGATGACTTTATAATAGACTAATACTATCATGCTTCCTCTCAAAAATTATTTTGGAACCATTAACACTCTTGCCGTTTGCAGGTGATGTTTCATTTGTTGTGCTATGAATGATCCATGAGATCATAGATTTTGATAATTAATTCAAGCAATCTACCAAGGACTAGCTTGTTGCCCGGAGACAACAGAAAATAATTTAAAGACAAAACTCTCCAAGAAAAATAATAGATTTTTGTAGGAACTAACCCAGCCCAGGTGCACAACTAAACCTGGGCCTGACCCGGATTCTATTATAAGGAACTCCAAGGCAAAAACCTTCCCTCGCAAAAGTAATCCAACATCAAATAATACGTAAAGAGTTCAAACACTTATATACATATAAATATATGTTATTTTGTCTTGCTCTCTTGAACAAGTCTTTTAGACAAATACTTGAAGTATTTTTTGATACTGCACACACATACCACATGACCTATATTTATCTTCACTTAAATTTTTGCTTCTTTGCCATTGCTTATATCCAAACAGCTAAGTTTATAGTCATTAGATATATTAACCCCAATGAATCCGGTCGAAAATGACCTCTCCCCGTGCATATATATATATATATATATATACACATACTAGTTTAATTGGATCAAATTAAAAAAATACCATCAGCTCTCTTTTTTCTGGAAAATGCTAATGCCCACAAGCTCCTCTATTTCTCTCATCTCCCATTCTCTTCTTGCATACTTGGGTCAATAGTTGCATGCTGCGACGTGATAGCAGGGAAATAAATTCCATACCTTGGTTAGTTGTACTCTAACGACGGGATGGACACAGGAAATCTTGTATGGAAGAAGCGAAATCAGTCCTAGGACTATGTATCTAATCCCAAGGTTGGAAGTTCATAGTCTTATTTACTATTTCGTTTCAATTAATTGCATGTTGTATTGGAGAATTATCTTGCAACAATTTCTTCAATAAGATGTGTATATGTTTATCCTAAAAGCTCATATCAATAAGACTTTATCTAAAATACTCCACTGCTACAACCAGCTTCATGCAGATGGTTTTAGAAAGCTTTTCTTCAAGTCAATGTTTACAATCTTCTTGGTAACATGAAGGTTCTTGCAAATTCCACTTATGAAAAAGAACTAGGCCTATCACACAACCAGACTCATGCATAGTAGGATAAGAGAATGGAATTTTGGGAGTATCATCATATAAAAAGCTGCAAAAGAATAGTGAGCTTACATTATATTGTCATGTATTTCAGAATTGAAGCACGGACACTCTCCATGAAAGCTACTGCTTCTTGCTGTGACAGTTAAGAAGACAATGCGTGGTTGATTAATCGCTAATCTTCTGTATTAACATGATGAGTATGTGAAAGAAATTGATCTAACCTGATTGCTTTTGACTGCACTTGCTATGTTTTCATCAAGAAGAGCCAGTACTGATCTATTCAGCTCATTCCGCTCAACCATCTCAAGCAACTGCTTATACAATTTATATCGGTCACACCATTTAAATTTACCCAACATAGAAAACAAAAATCATCGATGACGCTAAAAAATAATATAAAAGAGTAGAAAAATCATACAGTTGATTTCCTATCTTTGGACTGCAATATTTTCATGAGTCGTCCCTTCACTAATACAAGGTCTTCCTGCATTTTGTCGTATGCTTCTGCAACAAAATAAGTTATAAAATCAGACTCAGGCAATGTTACTGGATGTAATAAGCAGTAACAAACCTGCTCCCTCCAATAAAACCTTTTGCATTGCTTCCAACTCAATCAGTCTGTCTTCCATCTCCTGCAAAAATAGCATTAAGGACAACTACAAGATGCACAGTACTTTCCGATGTATATTTAGAGTACAAGTTCATCATGACCAGAGAAAACCTTTGTTCTAGACACCGCAAAGCGTATTTGCCCAAGCTCAAGTCGCAGGTGATCAAAAAATTCTTCATTTAATCTGCATACATGTCATTCCTGAATCAGATTACTTCATATATGCTTATGGTTTGACATACAGATAAGATCGCCTTGAAATATTTTGAAAAGCGTTGCTAACAGGGTAAAAGGGACAGAAAGACAACAGACTAATCAATCAGAGATAAATATAAAATCCTGGACAAACTATCTCGTGTAATGGTTCATTTTGTCGAATGTGATCATTGCAATTACATCTCACAAGAAAGCAAGATAGAATCTATTCAAGGACTCAATAACAGAGGAAAACAAGATTGACTGTAATATGAAGATCCTCACTAAGACCCTGTTGCCCTCTATACAAAAGGTTGTCACCTAATCTTAGACAAATATAATGACAATAATGTTCTAGAAACAATAACACCCTCGTGTATTTTAACAGTTCAGCTCTATATCTTCGTCGCATGCTAAGAGTGTTACAGCCTTAACTAATTTAGTGACAAAACAAACTAAAGAATGAAAAAAGTTGGCTCTCATTTCCTCAACAAAAAGTTTATAGCACACTGACGCACCTACCATGAATGAATATAAATTGGTTTTTACTACTTCAATAATAACAAATGACCGTCTATTCCTCTCTTGAGGACTTCTCATCATATCATACATATTACTTTCTTTCTCAAAAGTAACGACTTTAATCTAAATTCTATCATCCCTGAAAGTAGTAAGAAGCATTGATAAGCAATATAATCACAGCTAAACAATCTACATAGCGACTAGAACTGAGAATCAGAAGAAGCTCACCGAGGTCTCAACTTCGCGATTTCAAACTCGAGCTCCCGAGCTTCAGTATCAAGAAAGTACTCCACCAGCCCTTCATTAGTTTCGGGCACCACTCTTTCCTGATGAAAAAACCCCAATCTCACAGTCAATTACAACTCAGCAAAGACACCCATAAGGTGTATGAAGAAATGCCTAAGAGAAATAGACACACCTCCCGGCGTGCCCGACGCCGCTCCCGCTCCTCCCGAACCTGGCGGTTGAAAGACTCCCTAGCATCCGCGTCCTTCTCAAGACTCTTCTTGAATTCAAGACGGGCGATATGCCCACCCTTTGGCGGACCAAGGATGCCCTCCGGGTCCTGAAATCATTGCAATCAAGAACCAATGGATATACCGAAGAACTGAATAAACAAAGTGAAGGGAACGAGATAAACCCATCCGATGCACGATATCCTTAAACTCTTGGAGTTACTAGAGCTTGCTCTCCGGCCAACGCCGAGGATGGAGCTCACGGACACGACGCCCAGCGCGGCCATTGGATGATGCTGTGTTTCTCTGTTCTCTCCCGGCAATATCTATTCGTTAATCGTTATCAATAGGACTCTTCTTCACTCTCTTTTTTACTTATTACCCCCTCTAAAACTTTTTAATTTATTTGTAACTCTTTTTAGTTTTTTTTATTTTTAATAAACTTTTTTTTTCTTACCTCTCAATAATTTTTAATTTTAATTTTCCATGCATAAAATAAAACAAACAAACATGCGCCATTTTTGTTGGTGAGCCAAACGGGCCACCCTTTCCCCACTAATCATTCACCAGTGTGCCCATACTGTGCTTGTCCTTCTATTTCACCTGTTTAGCTACCAAACATCATCATCACCATCATTTGGTCCCCACATTTCCCTCTCTCTCTCTCTCTCTCTCTCTCTCTCTCTCTCTCTCTCTCTATATATATATATATATATATATATATATATATTTGTTTTTCAAAGAGTAAGAAAAAAACGAGCACGAGAACCCCACGAATATATATATATGGGAAGCAAAGTTCAATACCGACTCATATATCCTCATTTTGTATAGAACATGAGGTTCGATTTTGGGTTTTTTCTGAAAAAAATGTCTTATACACAAGATCCGACACCAATTGACCCAAAGATCGTTGGTCAAATGATCATTTCTATATGCAATTGAATCATTATTATTAGGGAAAATTCATTTACTCTCGATAATTTCAAAACTTCCCAAAGCAGTCTGTGAGTTTTGCATCCTCGACGACCCTTCCTTTATTGTTTCACTCTTTTTACCCCTGCGTTATGAAATTCCATTCGTTCTTAAAGCCTTTTGCATACATTTTTTTCATTCTTTTTGCATTCGCTTTTGCATGTACTCATTTCTTAAGCAGAGTCTCATTTTTTTAAACAGAGAACTTATTTCTTAAAGCAGAGTTCATTTCTTAAAGCGAGAGTTCGTTTCTTAAACAAAAACTCATTTCTTAAACAGAAAACTCATTTCTTAAAGCGAAAACTCATTTCTTAAACATGAAACCTCATTTTTTAAACATAAACTCATTTTTTTAAACTAAAACATTAATATTTAAAGCGAGAAAAAAACAAATATTTACGTGATAAATTAATCCCGGATATAAAAACCAATTAATCTTGGCTACTAGTACATATTTAAATAGAAACAACGATATTTAAGCACTTTTTTTAAAGCGTAAAACGCAATATATTAAGCAGAAACATCGATAGTTAAACAAAGACAAACAAGCATATCAACGGATAACTCATTTCTTAAAGCAGAGAACTCATTTCTTAAGCAGAGACTTATTTTTTTAAGCAGAGACCTCGTTTTTAAAGCAAATCTCGTTGAGTAGGGACGTTTGAGTATCTATCGTCGCGATCTCGTGCGAGCAGCTGAGTCTCTGAGCTCCGGATCCGGCGAGCGATCTCGAAGGTGGCCCTGCTCGTGTGGGGTCTTAAAGGAGAAATCTTTATCGGCGTTGGCGATCCGGTTGGCGGACGTTCCTCGGCGGTCGGAGTGGTGAGGTCTTCGGTGGTGACGTCGGATAAAGACGAGGTGAACTGAGCGGAACCATTCTCGACTACGGAGACCGCAACATGGATAGCAATAGGGTTAGGGTTAGGGATCGTTCGAGGGTTTTGGATCCATGGTGCCTAAGTCGGTGGCGGGAGCGGAGGGAGGAAGCGGCGCTGGAGTGAGGGTTCGATCTCGCCCGTCTTCGTCTTCGTCTTCGTCGTGCTTCCCACGTCGTCGACCTCATCTCTTTCATCTTCTTCGTCGTCGACCTCGGGGAAGACCCGCGATGCTCCTCGTCGTCGAGCGAAGGCGTCGAAAGGTTGCACTCGTACATATTTAAATAGAAACAACGATATTTAAGCACTTTTTTTAAAGCGTAAAGCGCAATATATTAAGCGAAACATCGATAGTTAAACAAAGACAAACAAGCGTATAAAGCAGAGAACTCATTTCTTAAGCAGAGAGCTTATTTTTTTAAATAGAGACCTCATTTTTTTAAGCAGAAACCTCGTTGAGTAGGGACGTTGAGTATCTCAGCGTCGGCGATCTCGTATGACGCTTGAGTCTCGTGCTCCAAATCGCGAGCGATCTCGAAGGTGGCCTGCTCGTGTGGGGTCTTAAAGGAGAAATCTTTGTCGGCGTTGGCGATCCGGTTGGAGACGTTCCTCGGAGGTAGGAGTGGTGAGGTCTTGAGTGGCGGCGTCGGATAAGACGAGGTGAACTTGAGCGGAACCATTCTCACTACTGAGGCTACGACATGGATAGCGATAGGGTTAGGGTTAGGGATCGTTTCGGGGTTTGGATCCATGGTGCCTAAGTCGGTGGCGAGGAGCGGAGGGAGGAAGCGGCCCGGATGAGGGGTTCGATCTCGCCCGTCTTCGTCTTCGTCTTCATCGTCTTCCCACGTCAGTCGACCTCATCTCTTTCGTCTTCTTAGGTCGTCGACCTCGGGAAGACCGCATGCTCCTCGTCGTCGAAAGCGAGGCGTCGAAAGGTTGCACTCGATACGTATTTAAATAGAAACAACGATATTTAAGCACTTTTTTTAAAGCGTAAGCGCGATATATTAAAGCGAAGCAGTCGATAGTTAAAGCAAAGACAAACAAGCGTATAAGCAGAGAACTCATTTCTTAAGCAGAGCTTATTTTTTTAAATAGAGACCTCGTTTTTTTAAAGCGAAACCTCGTTGAGTAGGGGACATTGAGTATCTCAGCGTCGGCGATCTCGTGTGACAGCTGAGTCTGCGTGCTCCGGATCGGGCGAGCGATCTTGAAGGTGGCCTGCTCGTGTGGGGTCTTAAAGGAGAAATCTTTGTCGGCGTTGGCGATCCGGTTGGAGACGTTCCTCGGAGGTCGGAGTGGTGAGGTCTTGGTGGCGGCGTCGGATAAGGCGAGGTCGAACTGAGCGGAACCATTCTCGACTCACGGAGACCGCATGACATGGATAGCAATAGGGTTAGGGTTAGGGATCGTTCGGGGTTTTGGATCCATGGTGCCTAAGTCGGTGGCGAGGAGCGGAGGGAGGAAGCGGCAGGATGAGGGTTCGATCTCGCCCGTCTTCGTCTTCGTCTTCATCGTCTTCCCACGTCGTCGACCTCATCTCTTTCATCTTCTTACGTCGTCGACCTCGGGGAAGACCCGCGTGCTCGTCGTCGTCGGCGAAGGCGTCGAAAGGTTGCGTCTTTTTCTCTGCGAGATCGAGATCTAGATCGAGGGTGGAGATCAAAAGTCTCGGTTCGAAATCCCATTTTTACATGCAACGTGTTGTGATTGTGGTAGCGATGCTTTGTCTCATTGGCCGTAATGCTATGATAAAGAGATTTTGGGGTGATAAATACTGCACAAAAACTCATTTCTTAAAGCAGAGCCTCGTTTTTAAACAAAAACGCCGTTTCTTAAAGCGAAAAGTCTCGTTTCTTAAAGCGAGACTCTCGTTTTTTAAAGCGAAACCTCATTTCTTAAAGCAAGACTTCGTTTCTTAAACGGAAAAACTCGTTTTTAAAAGCAAAAAAACTCATGTTTTTAAATAGAAAACTCATTTTTTAAAGCAGAAAAGCTCGTTTTTTAAAGCGAGGCATCATACGCCATATTTTTAAATAGAAACAGTTTTTATATAGAAGCTACATTTGCCCTGAGGGCGTTATAGTCAAACCCTGTCACACTTGCCACAACTTCCCACGTAAGGGACAATTTCAGTCCAAAAAAATTCTAAATTAGCTCTATCGATCGATGTTAGATGTTTGGGGGTTTAAAAAAATCATTGTATTGAAAGGAAGGGGTTTTTGGGGAGTCTGAAAACTAGAGGGTGTTTTTTGACAATATTGCAAACTGACAGGGTGTTTTTGACAATTTCCACTTATTATTATTATTATTATTATTATTATTATTATATATAAAGAGAAGGACATTTGTTTTGAATTTCTATGGTTTTACTATCCATTCATCCATCCCTGCTTACTCCAGGCATACTAGGTTGTTCCTCAACTTCGCATCAAAGTCTGCAAAAAAAACCAAGCTTTACCAACTGACAAAGTCCCCAAAGTGCCCCTCCCTCACGCCCAATCCCACCACGCTCCACACTCTCTCTCATGAATCCAGACGCAGCAGAGCATCACCATCTCCCTCTTCTACGCCTCGCCTCCAGCAAAACCAAGAAGCAAGCTTTTTTCATGGCCTCTGCCCCAAACTCCAATCCCGATACCACACCATCTCCTCCTCCTCCTTCTCTTTCTCCTTCTTCGTCTTTGCCTTCGTCTTCTGTTACTACTGCTTCTTACTGCACTCCAAGCATCACAGCTATGGACTATGACCATATCGTCTCCATCCTTCACCTTCTCCCTTTGGACTCAATCCTCTGTTTTTCCATGACTTGCAGAAAGTTCAGATCTTTGGCTTCTTCTGAGTCTCTCTGGGAGTTAGTTTGCAGGAGGGACTGGGGAAGTAGTTCTGTGGATGCTCTGGTTTCGTCCTTTTCCTCGGTTGAGAGGAGGGAGATGTCTTGGAAGAGGCTTTACCAGCAGGTTTCTCAGTTGAGTTCTGTGTCTTGTCGCAGATTGGTGAGCAAAGATGGGATTTTTCCTAGACCCAGGGCTTCTCACTCCCTGAATTATGTTTCTGATTGCCTTGTTCTCTTTGGTGGGGGCTGTGAAGGAGGTCAGTCTTAGCCTTTTATTGTCATATTCTTTTTTATTTGGTTTGTGGATTCTGGTTGCTGTCTTTTGAGATTATTTGGGATTGGATTCGTTGCTTGAATTGAGACCAATGATTGTGTTTCTTACGTGGTATGCACATGAGTTTGCATATATATATGGGATGGGATAGCTATTTAAGTTGTAGCGCATGTTATATGCTGGTGGTTGTCTGATTGCCACTTTCTACTTATATATCCTGCTTTTCCTCTTTTGAACAATCATTCTGATCATTTTGATTGTCAAATGATGAAATATTCAAAAAGAATAAGATGGAAGTGCCATGATAAGGTATTGAATGTTTGTCAGCTGCTGTTGACTTCCTTGACAAATGGTTGTGGGTGCTCTACAATAAAGAAGAACAGGTTAACAAGCTTCATCTAAGAATTATGACACTAAACTGCATCTTCATTGTGATAATACTGTTCCCTATTGTGAACATCTATGCTGCCTGAACTTCTTTACTCATTTTAGAATTTGCAAATTATGTAGCAATTTTTTATAACCCTGTGTTTCTGTATATATTTTTTTTGTAACCCCTTTTGTCAGGAAAGTTCTTTCTTATTAGATGCTTGTTATATTGGCATAGTGGAGGCTATCTGACCATTTTCTGCACATTTTGTTATGGATGGCATTCATTATGAGTTAGTGAATGCCTTTGTTTTGCCATAAACATGACCTTTTAGGCCATCACCAACCCCAATCACACAATTGTTAACAAAAAAGATTACATGCACCTGAATTTGGCCTGGCAATCCATTATTCAAGGTTGATACAGCCAACTATTTCTAGTCAAGCTATGGGTTGATGGTAACGGCTTTAGGATAACATTCGATCTCTCTGTAAAAAATAAATTGCCAAGGAAAACTGACAGTACAACTCCGGAGGATTGTGATAATTATGTACGAAACTTTTTTAAGGTCTTCTTCATGTTTAGAAGTTGATTAATGATCTCTGTACCTTCTGATCTAGTTTGCTTAAATTATTTCAGTTTTAATTGTTTGAGTAGGTTATAAAGGTCTCTGCCTCCCATAAGAAAACAATTTTAAACTTATACTTCCAAGGCGAGCTTCACTTGCAATTTTTTGGACTCAGGATCATCCTAGGATAAAATTGTTTGTTATCAAATTACTTAGTGAGTGGCCTGCTCTAATAGTCATGATATGTTTGAATGATAGGATTATATATTTCAAAATTATTTCTTTTTCAACTTATTTTCTGTAGAATGTTGAGCAAAGTTAATCAGTTCATTGTTTAGACATTTCTTATATTCAACTGCAAGCAGCACTCTGATTTGTTTTTAAGTTTTACTTTTATCTTCAATAGCATTTATAACTACCAAGTAACAGCATACCGAATGATGCCATGTAGAACTTCCTAATGTTTTTGAGTACGGTGCCGGTGGTGTCGATCATACAGAGTTATTTTTTCTACCGTGTATCCCATATTCATTTGGTCTATCGTATCCTTGATGATCATTGTCTTATTTTCTATGTGGCGCACGCTATCTTTAGAAATCACCAATACTGCACCCTGCCACTTCCTGCTGCTGTTGATCAGGTTATGAAATGAAAATCAAGGACTTACAGTGGTCTTGATTTTACTGTGGCGTCATCGATCAGTATCATTGGTGTATGCTGACTCATAATAACACACATTTTTTTAAGAATTAAAATGCATATTGCTCTTTGTTGTTTGCAAGGATAGTGGAAATGCACATCCTAATCTCACAGCAAACATATGATGTTAGTTTCTCCAGTCTTTGTAGAAATTGAGACTTACAGTTTTCTCTCATTCAGGACGCCATTTGGACGATACATGGGTGGCATATATTGGAAATGGATTTAACAGGGTCCTAAGTTGGCAGCAGGTTGATTCAAGCATCCCAAATGGCCGATTTGGGCATAGTTGCATCATCATCGCTGACTCGCTTGTTCTCTTTGGCGGCATCAATGATAGTGGAGTCCGCCATAATGATACCTGGATTGGCCGGCTAATCCGTGAGGGTCCTCTTGATATCAAGATATCATGGAGGCCATTAGATGTTGGCCCAGTTGCACCTGCACCTCGAGGAGCGCATGCTGCATGCTGCACCGGGGAACATAAAATGGTGATCCATGGAGGTATCGGATTTAACGGACTGCGGCTTGACGACACATGGGTCCTGGACCTTACTGATGATCTTATCTCTGCCAGATGGTATCCGATAACAAATGCTCGATTGTCACCTCCGGCTCGTTCAGGTCATTCATTGACATGGATCGGTGGATGCCACATGGTTCTCTATGGTGGACGGGGATCCGGCTATGATGTTCTAAATGATGTTTGGCTCCTAGACATTGGAAGAGAACTTCCTGAATGGATGGAGCTGAAATACGACAACTCTAATATCCCAAGTGAGATGCCACTCCCACGGGTTGGACACTCTGCGACGCTTATAATAGGTGGACAGGTCCTCATCTATGGAGGCGAAGATTCACAGAGGCACCGAAAAAATGATTTTTGGATATTAGACGTAGGTGCTCTTTCAAGATTTCAGGCAATGGGTCTAAAAAGACCGCCAAAGATATGGAAGAAGTTGAGACTTGAAGGTCACTGCCCGAGTTACAGGTCATTCCACGGAGCATGCACAGATCGATCTGGTCGTAATGTTTTCATCTTTGGTGGGATGGTGGATGGGGTTGTTCATCCTGCAGAGGCGTATGGCCTGAGATTCGATGGGGAACTGTATCATGTAAAGCTTGTCCTTCAGCTGTAGAAAGCCAGTATAAATTTTGCCTCTTAATTTGAACTGTTGAACTGTTGTAGAAATACTTGTTATGAATGCGCAACAGATAACTGCTTGAATGAGATTGGATACGCCCTGTTAGGATTTAGTCCCATTGTGCAGCCAGCTTAATAAGCAAATATGCTTTTTTGGATGCAGGATTTGATTGACACGGCCGCTCTCGTCTTTGCAGTCCCGATGAGCTTCGGCATTAATAATATACTTCTCAAATAGATTAAACCCGTTAAACCAATCATATCTGTACCATACGAGAGAGAGAGAGGAAGACAGAGAGCTGATAAAAACAAATTTATGCAATACCTTAAGAATATTTTCTAGACATGAACTCAATACATGACAGGGTTCTTCCCCTTTAAGACACAGCAAAGACCCCTTTACTGAGGAAGCAAACCTTGTTACATGAGCTCTCACGCCTATCAAACAAAAAGGAAAACAAAAAAGAAAACAAAAACAAAAAAAAAACAAAAAAAAGCTATACATCCAAGCCCCAAGTCATTGTAAAAAGAAACTACAAGCCATTCCAGATTGGATGTCTTAATTACAGACATTAACTTGATTTTCAAAAAGAAGGAAAAAGATCCTGGTATAGAGGCATAATATGTACTACACCGGTATCACATCGATCTTTGAAGAGTCCTCACATCTCAAAACTATTCCATCTAGGCTTGCAGGGAGGATACACTTCGCCCATTGGCATCCGGTTGAGAATGGTTCTGATGGAGGAACTATCATAAGCACATTTTCATTCCTCTGGACAACTCCCATTACACTCACAGTGCTCCCTTCTTTGATGTACCTGCAAGAGGAAAGGGCACAACTTGGTTTAACTTATTTTGAGCTTCCACTTAAAATTGCCTTCCAAGAAGCATGACCAAGGTTGGCAAAGGTTTACAAAATGGTGCTAAAAGGCGGTCGGAGTTACCCTTCTTTCAAGCGCATCACACGATCATCACTTGAGAGGTTCTGATGACCCAACCAACTGATAAATTCTGGAGACAGATCTTTGTTGTTTGGGTTTATGTCAATAACAAGAGAATTGTCAACATACGGAGTCACTCTTGCCCCACATCCCGTTTTGACCAAGGCCCGTAACCCAGATTGGAAATCAGATATGTAAAAGTCAACCACATGTCGCTGCCAAAATATCACAAATGCTGTTAGGAAGGGCCAATTCAGTAAACCAAAAAACCAATCTTACCGCAATTCGATGACAAAGCAAGGTAAACAAGTATGCTAAAATTCAGGTTTAACATTCAGTCTGGTAAGAACAAATTGGAAGTCTAATGGCACCATCTAAAACTGATATTTAAACAGGCCATACACAACAAATAACAAGGACATAAGAAAATGCTCACCTCCGAAGATCGGAGGCCCCATGAAAAGCGCCGATGTTGTGGATTAGCAGCCTTGGAATCCCAACCCCTGTATTCATATAAACAAGTAGATGTGTATACACATCTGGGAACCTTTCGAAATGATGACTCAAGGGGAACATTGCCACAAGTAACAACCTGCAATAAGTTTGAGAATCCCAAATTATATAGGGCAGGATATCCAAATCAAATGAAATTCTGCACTGAGGGATAAAAGCATTTCATAAGATGTGGAAAGAGAAGATGTTTTGAGTATAGCAACATATTTCCAAGTTTTCACAAAATAGGAGAATTAAATTACACTCCAGAATCACCAATGAAATAAAATGACAGGATAGGTATTAGTGCCTGTTCCCAAATGAGATGTTTGGAAAACCAAAACAAATTTGTATTGTAAGACCTAAAAAGTTATTGAAGAAACCTCAAAACATCACTAGTGGTGCTTAATAACCCTGACAGCAAGAGTCAGATTTTTCTGATTTTCAAAAGAAAATTTAAATGAGCCTGGCATTTCTTCTTCAGAACTTTTGGCACATGGTCAGTTATCAGATAAATCATAGTAATCAGGAGCAATAGGATGCTTACCCCCGACACCTTCACATATTGCCCATTTTTTGCAGTCCTAAGCTCAGCATCGGGATAGCGAGTGATATATCCTACTATGGCGCGCCGTCCCCAGCAAGAATTCCACATAAAAAGTGCTACAACAACACCAAATATGATGACGACGACAATGAGAAGGATGGGATTACGAACAGCACCAAGAATAAACCCTCCAGCAATAAAACCCATCATGAATAGAAGAATCACAGCCCACAGTATTGTTTTGGGTAAACTTCGTCTGAACGAATACTCATCCTCTAAGCTTAGGGTAGTGACAGCTTGGTTATGAGCAACAGCACTATGCAGTTTGATTGATCCAGTAGAATCAAGAGGACCAGAAACTTTTCGAGGGGCACCAGATGAGTTAAGTGGCCCTGATGATATTGGCCCAGATGTAATGAGCCCTGTAGCAGGGAGCACAGGTGGAAGGGGGCCAGAATTTTGCCGTGCCATTGGAGTGACACCTCCAGATTGAGGGCCAGATGACTTCTTAACAGAATCCCCATGTCTCAGGGGTCCAGAATTGGATTTCTGTCTATTTGAACCTCCGGTGACAAGTCCTGATGTGGAACCTGGAATCACTGCAGAAGGAACGTTACCAGATGAATAGCTTGATCGGCCAGCAGTATTAGGTGGAATAGGTCCTGAATGTGAAGCAGCACCCCCAAATGATGCATTCCTGGAAGAAACATTAAGGGGCCCGGATTTCCTGGATTTCTCCACATGAATGTCAAACATCTTTCCAAGCTCTCCAGATTTTTTTATATCTCCTCCTGTATAGGGCATGGCTGTGGAGCTCATTGTCATAGGCTTCTCCTTTGGCTGCTCAGGCCTGCCTGAGACATACAGGCCATTGCTGAGCTGATGTGATGGGAATCTGGAACCCATCAGGCTTAGGGCAGACTCAGATCAAACAGCAAAAGTATTTCCTAATGATGGCCACACCAAAATGTTCAAAGCTGAATTCCAATGTCTTCCAGATTCACATCATTATGGAAGAAGTGCCGTACCCACAGCCCAATGTCCTGCCATACAACCAGAAAAGAAGTTCATGATGTACATGGAAACTGTAATATACAATTTCACAGAGTCGGGGACACAAATGCATGTTTGTACTAAACTTGGCCTATTAAAAGTATTTGAGTGAAAATTCAAAGACATATACCAGTGCTTCCCACTTGCGTGAAAATTCAAAGACATATAACAGTGCTTCCCAAATATAGCACCAATTGGATTTGTTCCCATGTAAATTTATATTAAAAAAAAATGTACCAGTGATCAATGCAGATTGCAGAGAAAGAAACAAATCATAATTAGCAAGACTATGAATATATCACTAAGAATTTCATTGAAAACTCAAATAAGTTTTTACAAATAAACAATACAAAGTCCAAAAACAAAGTGTAAAACCTAACCCCAGATATAATCCAAGCAACAAGTACATAAATTTTAACATAGATATTATAACCACAACCGTAAACGACAAAATAACTATTATAACCACGACCGTTAACGACAAAATAGCTATTTTAACCACGACCGTTAACGACAAAATAGCTATTATAACCACGACAATGTTTGTCCGCTTCGGTCGATAGCAATAAAATCCAATAGATAAAACTAATCATCATCGGAGAACATTTGGGGGAGATAAAATTTCAGAAACATTATAGCATCTTCTATTTCCGACTTCTGTAACATAACTAGAAAACAGAGTCTGCATAAGAGGAGCAAGAAAATTCCACATATAAAGGCTACAATTCATGTCTCTCAAAATTCAATAATCAAGCTTACAGCTGGCCTTCTTAGATATAAGGATGCTATTTGTAATGTCACACACCAATCAAGACTATGCTCCCAATTGAGCATGTTGCTTGTCCTCGCTCCCATGTTAACCATACATGCAGAAATCTCTCTCAACACAGCATTTCTCTTGTAAATATAATAGATTAAATCAGCACAAGAGACTAACCTTACAAATTTGTGAATGAATAAGAAACTAAGGATTGGGTTAGAGCAGATCTACCCTGTGAATATTCTGTTTCAAGAGTATCCATAATATTCTATTGCCCTTTCTAAAAAAGCAGAAAACCTCATTGGAATAAATAGTTATCAAGTATAAAGAGCACAATGAATTAAAGGCTTCCTCATCCAGTACATAACCTACTTTAGATTGTAAGCTGAAGGTTGCTTGATCAAATCACCAATATCAATCAACTTCTTCTAGAAATCCAGTTGACATACATCGGTGCTAAAGCTAATAACAGGATTGAGATTGAAAACCCGAAAAGGTAAGCTAATCTGCCAGATTGTCCAATCTTTCCAGCAAAAGAGGTCCACATCAAGTCATGAGGAAAAGCAAACCTAGATTAACTTTTCATGTCTAATACCCATGTCGAATCCCACCAATATAAAGCAGTTAAACAAAGCAGCCATGCATTGTCAGCAAATAAAAAGTCAAAACAAAGCAGGGCAATGTTACAAGGCAGCAATACTCAAGGACCAGAGTTCAAAACATACAAGCTGTATTAAACATAACATCAGATCAAAATCATATTCAAGCACACTAAAGAAGGAACATCAGTGATTATTCCCAGAGAAAAATGGATAAGATAATTAAAGATCTCACGAGCTGTTATATCCTCTCCTACAGATCTATGAAAACAGAAGCCATCTAACATACTATGGGACCACACAACTAAATCTTGAGCAATAACAAAAATAAGAGATTTGAATGAGACATCCAAATCACCACAAAATTGTATCAAATTTGCAGAATCCTCATGCTGTTCCTTGAACTCCTGCTCCAGTGATGAATCCCAGATCCACAAAAGTGAATGTTGCTATAATCATCCTAATAGTACCCAAAAAAAAAAGGAGAAGAACAGACTTTGATTCCTCAGAACAGCGATTTCTTGTCAAGAGATTTGAACAAAACAAACTTTGCACACTACCAGAAATTATAGCTCGTTCCGACATAAAAAGGAGATTAAAAAAAATAAAAAAAAACCAGCAGCATGACCACAAAAATCAAAACCCAGATCCAAGATTAATTAGGAAAATAAACTCACATTTTCATTGCATCAAAAACAACTCCTTAAAACAGATCTATGATGCACCAAAGTTACCAAAAAGAGGAAAACCCCAACCTTTTCCCAAAACCCAGATCCCAAACCTCCGATAGAAAGCAAGCTCACATTTCCAAAACGTAAAACACAAGATTCGAAAAACTAGATCAGAAAAACATCAGGAACCATGAGATCCAAAACCTCCATGGAAGATGAAATACATAGCAAAGAAATCACAGAAACAAAAGAGCTTTTCCACTACCTCAGAGCACTCAGTGATGAAGAGATCCAGAGGAACCCTATCTCGTCCCAAGTTGCAAGCTTTAGGCAATGATGGAGCTAAAGGGAGTACCTTTGTAGCACTATTCGGTGAGACTCCAGAGAGAAACAAAGCTTGGAGAGAGAGAGAGAGAGAAAAGGAGCAAGAAAATGTGAGAACAAACCCATTATTTCATGCCCCCTTCCTTGCTATTTACTGATATTGAACATGAAATGACTATAATACCCCTAGGGTTTGAAATTTTTTTCCTTTTCTTCTAGGGGTTTGTTTGCTTGAAAATTGGAAAGCCACTGTCTGTTTGTATTGTTTTTACTTTTTACTGCTGGTTTTGCAGTTTGTTGTCTTTTTCTTTACAAATATATAAATTTTACACCCTGATTTTTATTAAAATAGACAATACATTTATGGAAATTTAATAATGATATATTTCATGGCAACTTTTTTGTAATTTTTGTGGCTTAAGTTTAATTAGTAAAATTTGGAAAGCCTCCACCTCTCTGAATTTACTGCTTCTTGTGACCAAAATACCCTTCACATATTGTATAATTGCATGTTGATGTCACTTCATGCTTGAGAATCTATTAAACTATTATACTGTTTTTTTTTTTTAATTATATGTTATTAGGGGGGGATTAATTTGGGTGTTATGTCTCATTCACATTGGCTAGATTTGGGTGTGGGGGCTAACAAGCATCAATTGAAGGTGGTTTCATGTTGCTGGTTTTATCAATGCCATACACTCATAGTTGGGACTAATGGGACCAGCTATACAATATGTAAATGCCTTTGTTTCTAAGTTTGTAATTATTATTATTATTAAAATAAAAATTATACATATGTTATTTGTTTTATTTTCCATCAAAATCTAACATTGGTCTATTAATGAATAAAGGATTTGGTGGTTAGCAAAAGCCAAATTCCTAAATCACTATTAGATGATATTTAAGATTCATGGTTCTCTTTTAAGCCTTTTATGTTGTTGTTGTTGTTGCTGTTGAGTTTTGGTCTTTTCCTGCTTTAATTATAATTAAATAAACTCTAGTTATGATTCTAATTTTTATTTTTTTAAGTTAAAGTCCTACTTAAGTGGAGCAAGTAGTTAAAATCCAGTCCTAAAGAGAGGACAACTAGTAAATTCAGAAAAACATACTCAAGTGACTTGTGACATAGATCCCATAAAAAGATCCTATAAAAATTAATAAAATAGTATATATATATATATATATATTAATATTCATACTATTTCTGTTTGTTTATTATAAATTTATAATCACTATTCTTTCTGTTCTCATGCTTCATATAACTTGTGTGAGAACAGTGCATATGACTGACAAGTTCTCAACCTACTGCATTGAATGAGAATGTTGATACATTACAATGAAAAACTGGATCCCATTTTCTAATTCAATATAAAAATTTTTAAAAAAAAAAAACATGCAACTTGTTATAGTGATTTGGAGGTAAATCATTACTGTAAGTTTGACAAGCATTCATGGTTGGTGGCTAATGAATGATGGATTATATACTTTGAGTTTACTTTACAGTTTATTAAAGTATGATTTGCTTATTACTACCAACTAAGAATACAAGTCCTTTCATCAGCCATTGAATTGTTTCTGAACTTATAAAGCCCAGACATGCAAAGCAAGAGATGAAGTTAATTTTAAACTCCAGCAAATGAACTTTTTTGCTGCTGTAAAAAACCACTGCTTAAATTCCAAGAGTACCATCTGAACTTATTTAATGAATTTGGAAGTTGTGCTTCATCCACTTCTTTTTAATTAAGGAGATGCATGCAAAATTGTTTTTGTTTCATGGTGACTAATCATTGTACCAACAAACCCAACCATCTAATTTTTAATCAATTTGCTGCAACAACAGCCTCTTCAGCTCTTCTTCCCAAATATGCTAATCATTTGCTGTAACTCACTGCATTCATGTAACTTCAGTACTGGAAGTTATTGACAGATAAAAGAAACTGGGAATTCAATCAACTAAATAACAATAAAATAAGATCAAATGAGTTGGCTTTTTATTTATTTAAGATTGAATTGTGATTCTTGATTGCTTAGGAATTATGTGCATCTCTGAGATCACAAAGTCATGAACTGGTTTAAAAGGAATATATACTACCAACCATTTATCCTCTGTCATCCACCTTAAAAAAGTGGTCTTTGGTAAGCTACTAACTCTACTCAATCATGTAGTATTTGTTCATACAAAACATTCATTTGTTTTCCAGTAAAACTCTTAGAGGCTCCTTTCATTTCATAAGCGCTATACCAGGAGGTCACACCGGAACAATAACCCTACCTACTGTCCAGGAGTGATCTATTTTTACTCTTCAACTCGAGTAGACCTCGGATACCACTGATGACTGTTTCCTACCTCTCATGTAGTTTATAATATTTTCTGTTTTTTTTTTAGTATCAGTTTTTTCTGTGTGTTTTCATGTGATGTTTGTTTTATTTTTTTTTGTTTAATAAATCGGTGATTTATCTATTTTATTAAAAAATAATTATATTGAATTGACACTATCTGTCATTTTAGTAAGGACTGAACAATTAAGATATTAATTTGTATGTGAGAGGTAATCAAGAGTTTAATTTTCAAGGGTAAATAAATTGCGTTGGTTTTATCATATTATTAAATATTAAAATGAAAACAAAACATCATCATGAATTTTCAACGAGGAGTGAGTACGGACAAATAGAAAAGAAAAAATTTCAAAAAAGGAAAATTGTAGTAGGAAAAGAACAAGCCTCTTTTTATCATGGGACCTTTTAAACAAGATATATCTCATATATATTTCATTCACAAAAATAAAATACCAAAATAAAAAAAAGCTGCTTTTCCTTCTGTTTTTTCGTCATCATCTCCTTTTCATTTTTTGTTTTTATTATTTTTTGGATAATGTTCATGATCTCATATCTCTCAATATTATTTTTTTAAAAATTAAGGTAAAAAATTTATAACCTTATATGTTGATTTACTGTTAAAAATATTAACATAGGGCATTTAAAAAATTTTGAATTCAAAATTTATTAGCTTCTTATGATGAAAGGTGTATAGGCTAAATATTTAATTTTAAATTTATTCCGACGCCCAAGTGTTTATTGTATTTGTAAAAAAATTTTTTAAATAAAATAAAATAAACTAAAAAAAAAAAGGTATTTGGAGCAGACATGGGAATTAGAAGGTTTGGCCATGTAGCAATTAGATCTTGGTTGGCAAAAGAATCTTCCAACAAGATCAAACATGGCAAGTTTATAAATGTATTTATATATAGTTTACCAATAAAATATTAAAAACTCATCACAAGCATCTAATATATTTATTTATTCCTAAAAATATACAAGTAAATAAATAGATAAGGAAGAAGACACGTGGCAGTTAAACAGAGTGGTCGTAGGAGGACAGGACCGCACGACAGATCCTTCACTAATAGGAATGTGACACGTGAATGACTGTGAGGTCAGCTAACGTCCTCCCCGGGGCAATCAACCGCGAACGTTATATTTCGTTTCGTTTTGCTCGCATTAAAAAGCTCGCGCTTTTCTATCTCTTCCTCTCCTTCTCGTCATCATCCTTCGTCTTTGCTTGGCCCCCGGCGGCCGGAAATTTGGGTTGGGGTTAGGGTTCCGGCGAGGGATGGGGACATGGAGGAAGGCGTATGGTGCGCTCAAGGATTCCACCAAGGTCGGCCTCGCCAAGGTCAATAGCGAATTCAAGGTTGGAGCTTTTAGTTTGAATTTTTTTTTTTTTTCTTTTTTTTTTCTTTTTGGTTTGAATTCTCTTAGTGGGTTTATTTGAATGGTGATTTCTGATGCGCTTCTCATTGGTGGAAGGATTTGGATATAGCGATCGTCAAGGCCACGAACCATGTTGAATGCCCACCGAAGGAACGGCATGTGAGAAGTGAGTGAATTGATTCTTGATTGGAATTTGGTTCCTTTTTTTTCTGCTCGTTTTCTGGTTGGAATGTCGTCTATGTTTGGAGGATGATGAATCGATGATGATTGCATTGGTTTCATTTGTTATTTTATTAAATTTACTCTGTTTCAATTGAAAATTTTGTGGGAACTTCATGGCATTGCCTGCATTTCTTCATTTTTTATGTAATTTAATATGATTTTATTAGTACTTTAACAGATCTCTTGGGGTTGAGATTGATGTTTCCATTTCCAGGGTGATTTGTTGGCAATGTGGAAATTTCGTTCTGGCCTTCGTGGTGTTTTAGTTCTTTTTGGTGATTTGGATTCCATTAATAGTAAAAGTGTCTCTTTTTTTTTTTCTTCTTTTGTTTAGAAATATTTGCAGCTACATCGATTGTTCGGCCAAGGGCTGATGTGGCTTATTGCATATATGCTCTCTCAAGGAGGCTGGGGAAGACAAGGAATTGGACGGTATGCTTGTTTTTGTTGCTCATTATTTATCATTGCTATTATCTTTTATGGCACATTTGGTTGTATTATTGAATTTGAAGAACGTGGTCTGTTATGCAACCTTTAGTCATACTTATATTTTTGCATCTGTAGGTAAGTTGCTCCCGCAAAAGAAGTGACAGCTCTTTCTTTTTCTGTTTCTGAAATGAATAATTATTATATTTTAATATTTAAGTCCCTCCTTTCAACTAGGAGATTAACATTATTAGTCTGTGGTATCCCACAGGTCGCATTGAAAACATTGATAGTTATTCACAGAATATTGAGAGAAGGTGACCCCACGTTCAGAGAAGATCTTTTGAATTATTCACATAGAGGACATGTTCTACAAATATCTAATTTCAAAGATGATTCAAGCCCCCTTGGTAAGTTATGTGTATGCTTGTGCACATGGCATCAATAAACTGAATCATACAATGTGGCTGGAGACCTCCTAAATAGTAGATGGAAATTCCCCTATTGACTCATCGCTGATGGGTAGACTTTCTTCTTCCAGCTTGGGATTGTTCTGCATGGGTCCGGACTTATGCTCTCTTCTTAGAAGAACGGCTCGAGTGCTTTAGAGTCTTGAAATACGATATTGAAACGGAACGGTTGGTGAGGCCCTCACAAACTGGTGCTAAGGCAAGTTCAGTGATTTAAATTTTCTTGCAGCTGCCTTTTACTTTTATAAAATTGAGATTGTTATTTCTCCTTTGATCATTAATTGCTGAGTTCTGTTCATTTGCAGGGACACAGTAGGACAAGGACTTTAGGTTGTCCGGATCTGCTAGAACATCTACCAGCTTTACAGCAGCTGCTATTCCGACTTCTGGGTTGCCAGGTATTTATCAGGAGCTGTTGATGCAGTTGTAGGGCCATTCAAGAAGCTATGACTGAATTCTGCTCTAGTGTGATTTCAAGTGATTCTTAGCTATGTTTTATTCTTTACTGCAATCATCCCTGTAAAATTTGCATTTTCTTTTTTATGACTAGCCTGAAGGAGGAGCATTTGGCAACTACCTTATACAGTATGCGTTAGCACTGGTATGCTTATTTTATCCTTTTTTTTATGACACTTAAACACATCTGTCAGTGAGAAATGAGTTTTCAGTCTTGAATGATTATTTATATTAAAGCTGGCAGATGAATTTTTTACTGTGCTCATGTTATGTAGAAATTTCTTCCTTTATTAAAATAATCAAAACAGCATTTTTGACATTGCCTATTTTTCTTTTTAGGTTCTGAAAGAGAGCTTCAAAATCTACTGTGCCATCAATGATGGGATCATTAACCTTGTAGACATGGTACTGTGCTTTTTAATATCAGTTCTTTACTTGATATTCTCATTAGCAGTCCTATTCTGGTTCTGTTTCTTCTAATTCAATTTGCTTTCAATTGTTTGCAGTTCTTTGAGATGTCAAGATATGATGCTATTAAAGCCCTTGACATCTATAAGAGGGCTGGTCAGCAGGTGACAGTTTTTTTAATTGACATTTGCTTTTCTTTGTGAGAAAGGATAATGTCTGAGAGAGCATTTTTGGTTGTCATACTTCTAATATGGAATAAGTAGTTGTTGAGCTTCTCTTTTGCTGTCCCACAGGCTGAAAACCTTTCTGAATTTTATGAGTTCTGCAAAGGGCTGGAGCTTGCCCGAAACTTCCAGTTTCCAACTCTTAGACAGGTTCTGTTTTCCTGCTCAAGGCTGTTGATATTAATCAGCTTCTTGTATTTCTGAATTGTTTTCCCTCTCATTCGGTTTGTCATTTTGGCCCTTCATTGTTCTACAGCCACCACCCTCTTTTCTTGCTACGATGGAGGAGTATGTTAGAGAAGCACCTCGGTTTGGATCTGGTTCAAGTAAAGCGTTGGTGAGTATAGCTGAGTTCTCTACATTCAGAATAATATTGCCATTATTTGGCCATGAAATTCATGTTATGGTTATGTTATATGCCAAATGAATTGGCAATCTAGTGTAGAGAAAAAACTTATCCCTATAGGGTTCCTTCAGTGATGAATCCCCATGATTTCCTCAGAATTAACCAATGGTTCAACAATTGTTGTGAATTATTCATATGACATTAGACTCTCTTATATATTTTTAGCTTTGTGCTGTAAGACCATAGAAATCCTGGACAAACTGTCTTATATTGATTCTCTGATATCTCGTCAGGAATATCAAGAGACAAACCTTTTGACCTACAAAGAAGAAGAAGCAGCTCCTCCACCGGAGAGCCCAAAACCTGTTGAAGAGGAACCACCTGTGGAAACTGAAGAACCACCAGAACCAATCATAGAGGCTGCTTCTCAACCAGAGACTATTGGAGATCTTTTGGTATTGTTCATATTTCTTTGTCATTGTCATTGCAGGTAGATTTATTATCCAATACCTATATATTGATTCCCTGTGTTGTGTATATCATGCAGGGTTTGGATGAAATAAACCCTATGGCTGCTGAACTGGAACAAAGCAATGCCTTGGCTTTAGCAATCATCCAGCCTGGTATTTATTTATTGATAACCAATCCTTTTTTATTTCTACATTGTATGAATACATTTATATACATTTATGTATACATGTATAGACATTAATGTGAAATGCAAATTCAATTTCTTGGATTTGGACCTGTGCAGGGGATGAACCAAGCTCAACCAGGACTGGTGGCTTGTTTGGGAGTGAAAAAAATTCCTCAGGATGGGAATTAGCTTTAGTGACTGCTCCGAGCAGCAATACAAGCCATGTAGTTGAAAGCAAACTGGTACACATATCTGAATGCAATAGATTTACCAACATTTCTATTTCCATAATTCATTGCTTTCTCCGTGATAAACTGCATTTTGCTCAACAGGCTGGTGGATTTGATAAGCTCTTGCTCGATAGCTTGTATGAAGACGCTACCAGGAGGCAACAGATAGCAGCTGCCAATCCTTTCCAAGCTCAAGACCCGTTTGCCACGTCCAACAACATCGCACCTCCACCGAATGTTCAGATGGCTATAATGGCTCAGCAGCAACAGCAATATTACTATCAGCAGCAGCAGCAGCAGCAGCAGCAGATGATGATGGTTCCTCACACTTACCAACCACATTATAATCCTCCTTCGCAGATAGGCGCTGCAAATCCCTTCGGCGATCCATTGGTTGGCTTCGGGCAACCTGCTCCTCAACATGGCCATTCTAGTCTGATTTAATTGTTCATTTTCATTTTTTTTGTTCTTTTAGTTTTTGGTTGTTCTTCTTCTCATGTATGTATTTGAGAGAAGCAATATTCATTGCTGGTTTCAAGTGTAGGTGAGTTCTTGTTATAGCTTCTCTTTGTATGATTCATTGTATTGTTGAGAGATGCTCTTGATTGATCCAGGAGGACTAATTCTTTTCATTCATTATTTTTTTAAAAAAAACATTTGCCATCTAAAAGAACTTCATTAATCTTCATTTTGACTTTTTTAATTGAAAGAACATTGTTGGAGCCTTGATTAATAAATTCGCTTATGAGATGTTTAATAAAACATAATTATCGTTTTCTTGGAGATTCACGTCAATGATGATTGATTAATGAAGGTGGTGAACATGATAACTTACGTTGTCTCTGCCGGAACACTTTAAACGCTCATTTAGTTCCTCCGTTTTGCTGAAGTTCTCGTCCCTCTTGTTCGTGGTCCATGGAGGTGGCCGGCGGAGCGCCGGTGGAGCTCGCTCTCTCTCTCTCTCCCGAGTCGGCGGAACAACTGAACTTGGAGTCAGTGATTCAGTGAAGATTTGGAAGCTGGGCCTCTACAAGATCATCTTCGTCATCCCTGCGGACCTCTCTCTCTCCCCAGAATCGTCGCTGTGTTTTGGTATTTTATCGGTTTTAATTGATTATCCATTGATTGCCGCTATTAGTTCTTGCTCATCATTCTGCGAAAATTTCTTGTTGTTTTGTTATGTTTAATTGTTTTGCTTGTACTTGTAGTTAAGGTCCTCTGCTTCTATTAATCATGACAAAATTGAATATAGTGGTCTAGTTAGTGTCTTCATGAACTCCCAGCCCTTGCATTTCTCCAGCACACTTTGGAAAAATTTTGTTTTTACATCTCTAACTTGTACTGTTAAATGAATTTAGTTTCCAGTAGAATAGTTCCAAGTTGTTCTTGAGGTATCCCATTGATAAATTTCGCTTCCACTGAAATTTGAAGGGAGTTATGTTTGGCTGGCAAGGTTTATTGGGGAGTTTTTCTATGGTAAACATGGAACATTTCAACAATGTGGAAGACATGATGGAAGTTTCAAAAGTATTGGTGGGGTACCTGAAGAATGTGACCTTGGTTTGCCTGTACTTGATTGAAATGTCACGGAAGTGCTTTCCATTTGAATCCAGTTTCTTTAGGCTTGAATTTGGTGGCTATAAGTTTTGTGTGCTTTCCATAACATGTTGGCAATATGAGATTGCTGATAATTAATTGCTTATTACAGGATTTAGTAGTTAGGAATCATCTCCATTTCAGGCTTTTATTAGTTGTAGAGATTACATCATTGATGGCATGATCCTCTTTTAGAAAAACTTTCTGTATATGTTGTTGAAAATCTTGATCCATAACTAAAATTTTTTTATTTTCTGCCTGAGCACTATGTCTCAACCACCGTGTGTGGAGCCTTTTCTCCTATGCTTATACATGTTCTCCTGTCATTGGTTTTGTCTGCCATGGAGAAAAATTAAAATGAGCTTCCTGTGGGGAGCCTCCCCTCCTTTGCTTATACATATCCTCCTGTTATTGCTTGTTTCTGTCATGGAGAAAACTTATAGGAGCTCTTTGTAAAAGATGTGGATAATATATTTGATTATTATGATGCAACTAATTTCTTTCCTAGTTATAAATCAATATCAGATGCCGTTTTCTCAGCCTTTTTCATAGCCACAGTTCCAGAATACAATTATAATCTGTACACATTCAACAAATGATCAAAATCAGATCAAAGAGAAGGAAATCAACTGAGGAACCACTTGAGCTAGTTTACTGGTACTACCAGTGTTGCTTTGTTCTATGTTGCTTTAACATCAACAAATTATTAAATGGTTTGGCGTTTTTCTTTTGCATATTTGTACTTAGAACAACTTTCTGTTCCACATGCGAACAGAAGTTGGGCATTGAGAACTGAATTGCATGTCTTTGTTTCGAGGAAATATGTTCATTTGAGTTCTTACTAAAAGTCATCACAAAGTCATCATTTCTTTTTTCTTTGTAGCCACAGCAAATTGTTCGAGTCCTTTTCTTTTCTTTTCTTTTATGGAATTGCTTGGTCAAAGGGTATGTATGGATCTCAAATCCTACCGTGGTTTATCTTTGTTTCAGATTGCAAGTATGTCAGCTACCAGGCAATGACAACCACTTTCAGCTCAAGCATAGGTTAGATATTGTGCTATTGATTCTGTATATGACCTAGTTGTCATTGTGATTGTCTTTGAAGTTGTACTTTTTATGGTAAGTGACGCCCAACCTGTTGACGACGATGTTCAACTTTTTTGTCGCATTCGTTTTGTCGTGTGCGAAGTGGTCCTGCTACTGTCCTTGTGGACCAAGGTCGTTAGTATTATAGTTTTTGTGGCATTTACCTCCTTTGATTTGCTTTTGTCGCATTTTCCTCCTTTGATTTATATTCGAGTTTTGGCCAATATGTGCTGCAGAGATTTGTATTGGTATGGCCGCCAAAGACCTCTTACAAGATTCTATCAAATCTCACCTATATAGACTGATTGAAGGTTACTTTCCCTTGCTTTACTTTTATATTATATAAATGTTTTCTTGTTTTCATTGTGTAATTAATCCATAACAATTTACATTTCCCTTTTGTTATCTTGTGCTAGCAGCACATTTAGGATTTATCTCCATCAATGACTGAGGAAAATAAATTGTAACAATCCTCTGTTTGTATCAATCTATGGTCTTATTGGCTTTTGTCCAAGAGCCTTGTGAATAATCATCATCCAGACTGCGCATATTCAGTTGTCAATCAGAAAATACATGTTATTTTAGTATAGAGTATTGAATCTGTTGATGTTTGTGTATTAATTGGAAAACAGGGACATTATGCTTCTGACTTTCACTTTTTCCTGCACTGAGATCTAGAATTTGGGAAGAACATAGGTCAAAATATTTACTTAAATGCAGTTTGTGTTCTGGCATATTGTTCTGATCCTGAAATTAATACATATTTGATCTGTAGACTAAATTTCTTGCTTTCTTTAGATGTTTCTGTTTGGTTTATCTAAAAGACTTTCTCGAAGGATTCATCCTTCACAAATTTCAAATGACCATAGTATGTTAGGCATTTCCCTCCTGATATTTCTGCAATAGTTTTTTGTCATATCAAGATCTTAAAAATTCAATTGTTCAGATCCACTGAGCATAGGAGCTGTCTTTGCTGAATGTATTGCAGAAATGTGCAAGTATGCACCATACAGCATCTTACCTACTTATGCTTGCAGAGAAATATCAGAATGTGTCTTGCGGACTCAAACTATCACTAGTTTCTTTATTTTTCATGCTAACACTAATCTGACTTAGCAATTGCCACCATATCTTGCACATCAGTGAAAACAAAATCTATAAGTAGATCACTCTTTTTTGGCAAGAAATTCAAAAATTCTTCTGATGCAATTATACAACATTATTGATCTCATTACTGCAGTCTTTGGTGTTGGTAGCTCACCAATCTTACTAATGCAGAAACAATATGCATCATCATGAACAACAACAACAACAGTCCCGAGGAGGACTTGCAAATTCTCAATCCAATTCAATCCAATCCAATCCAACTTGGCATGGGTGGTAAGTCTTCCAAATCCTAGACATGTTCTCTCAACTTTATACAGCTGAGTTTAATGTTTATTCAAGGGCCTCTTAAGGGAATATGAAGTCTAAAACCTTATTTTAGAATGGGACTCTTAATTATTTAATAAAAATTAATTTTTTTTAAATAAATACTGATAAAAATTCTTGTTAATTATTTACATCCTTACGATGCTAACTGGTAAGGGGTTTCAGTTGATAAAAAGTATATAATTAATTAAATATTAAATTAAAACTTTTAAATTTTAATATATTACAAGAAATAATTATTATTATATTACACTAATAAGGCTTTAAAAAACTTTTAGACGTCCAATAGCTATTAAATCAAAATTTTTAAATATCAATTTTTATAACAAATAATTATTATAGTTATAATAATAACCTTTAAAAAAAAAAAAAAATCAAAGTTTAAGTTAGTATGAGGCCCTTAGATTTAAGTTGTTCTACTCACTGTAGTCTTGAGCCGTCTCTATGTTTATTTATGTAGTATTTGATTGCTTAATAGATTAGCACTCTACTGTGATTGTTATTGTTATTGTAAATTATAATATTTAAATATCAATTTATTATAACAAATTATGATAATAACTTTTAAAAAATCAAAGTTAATACTAATATGAGGCTTGTTTTAAGCCTTTAGTTGTTTCTTAATGTTTATTTATGTAGTATTTCATTGCTTAAAAGATTAGCACTCTACTGTGATTCTTATTGTTATTGTTATTGTTATATATTGTGATTGTGGCTGTGCTATACAGGTGTCTCTATCACTTGGGGTTGCGGCAAAGCAGTGACGTAACGGGAAGGACCCTGAAGCCTCATCCAACGAGTTCAACATAAGAGTCAAACTCCTCTTGGGCCCCACACGTGGTGATCATCTCGTCTTTATCTTATATAACGTCACTTCTCTTTCTCCTTTTCCTTCTCTTTATCTTTCTCTTATCAGAGTGAGAGCAAGGTGGTGGAGGTGCGGTCTCATGCCTGAAAGCCGTGGTGAACGCCCTGTTGGAAGGCCCAATAGGGCCGGACAGAACCTTGGGGTATATGTGTTTTCTTAGATTCTAACTCTTTGTTCTCCATTTTATCTCTGCTGGTGGTGCCGGGTGTTTATGAGATTTCTGGCCTTTTTTTCCTTGTGTTCTTGATCAGTAGTTGTTTTGTTTATCTTATTTTACTTTGATTATGTCTTCAATGGTTGAGTTTTAATGTTTTTATCTGTTGCATGTTTACATGGGACGTGCATTTTTCTCATATGGGTGTTTGTATTGATTCTTCCCCTGTTTTCAGGCTTTGAATCTTGTTGTTTTAGATTAGAATTTGTATTTCGGTGATGAGCTTTTTAGAAAGTATTTTTCCAGTTTTCTCTTTCTAACGTGTTGGATCTTTGATGTGTTATTATATGGCTGAATGTAGCTATGAGAATTTGCTCTTTTTTTTTTGGAAAAAATTTTGGAAAAAGAGAACTTGCTGCTTAAGGAATGTGGTTGAAGCTGCATCATAATTTTTATTTTTTATTTTTTATTTTTTTATTTTTTGATAAAAGCATCATGCCTTTTACATTAAGTTGTGAGATAAGTTGATATGGATCAACAATGAGCTAAATATGAGTCCAATTATGTCTAGAGAAGTTGGAAAATGTTATCCTGCATCTGTTTTGCCCCTATCAAATTTAGAACAGTCGAAGAATTATTCTGGTTTAGTCTTGTGTGATAATTGTGAATCTGCGGCCTGTCGTTTTTGGTATTTGTTCGATTCGGTTGATCGTTGGCTTAAAAAGACTTCAAGTTGATGAATTTGTCGTAATCTAGGACCATAAACACGTGTCGTGAATTAAGAAATGCTACCATATATTCTAAAAAAAGTGCCGTAATTGTTATATGATGTATAATGTGCAAATTTTGTTGTGTTATTATATGATTATTAAACTTTTGTCGATATCTATTTGTTTTTGTCGTCTTCCGATTATCATTAGTTCATAAAAGGTTCGAGCTGATGGTTATATCTTGCTTTATGATTATAATCACATACAATGAAACTAACATTTTAGTATTCTTGCCAGAAGTATCAGAATATAATTGAACAAGTTCTAGCTTATAGAAGTGTGTTCTAGAAAGCATGATGGTTAAATTTATAGTCTGAAACCTACCAAGTAAATCTTTTCTTTTCTTAGTTTAGGACAGGGTTTACAACATGTGTTCTAAATGTTAACTTCCCTCTGTATCATGTTTTGGATTGAATTTATTTGTTAGACATCATCATTTTTAGTTCTTATTTTTTGTTCGCCAAAAATTTCTGATATACATGTGGGTTCAGGATGACCGTGGCTTTTGGGCCTCTTTACTCATGTTTATCCGACTGTTTGGGGACTTCATCATCTTCCTCCTACCAAGGTTGGTGGCTCTTCAATAAAATTTACAACAATATAATCATAGCCATGAACTTTATGCTGTGCAACTCTACCCATTTGTGGGAAACATTCTCTTTGCTTTTCCTCCCACTATTATTATTTCTGTTGCACATAGAATTCTTCAGTAAAAATGCTGAATTAGAATGTGCTTTACTGCAAGTCTCATTCGATAACAAGCAATGCTTACAAGAATTAGTCTTTGGTTTTTCTTTCCTAAAGAATGCATCTCTTTATTTTGTTATTCTACACTAGAACTGGCATGGTTAAGAACTCATGGAAAGTCTAAAAATAGTTTCCTAGTCCCCGTTGGGAATGATGGATGATATTTGAAGTTTGATCATCGAAATTTTTGTTGGTTTTCAGTATATTTTGAAACATAAACTGGAGATGATTATATTTAATTTTTAATTTGCATTGTTCTTCAGGAGGGAAGTTCCTCAACAGGTCCCTGTGATACCAAGAGTCATAGTTTTCAGGAGGCGCCGACAAGTGTTTCTCGATAGGCTTGCAAACAATGTGAGAATTGCTCTGTTAACAATATTCCTCAGTCAACAAGATGCAAGGGGAAGGACCATTACCATCTTTGTACTCGGCCTCCTTCTGCTTCTGTAAGCACTTGCTCACATTTTTTTTTTTCTTTTAATTTTTTGTATTTGTTGTTGTGTATGTTTTCAAAGTTCACTTTTGATGCAGTTCTCGTGCCGGGGTTATTCGCCCTTTTCCGTGGGTTGTACTAAATTGGGATCCCCCCCTGTATTTGTGGCCTGCTGCAGAACCTGATGACAGAAATGAGGAACCTGGGGAAGGTATTCTTTCTCTTTTTAGCTGTATAGAACAGTGACTAGATCATCATCGCAACTTCAATCATGATTACAGAAAAAAAAAAAACTGAGAAAATGGCAATACAATCACCATATTCTTTTCTTCGTGAAAATTTACATATTGAAATTTATGGTTTTTGTTTTCGTTTTGTATTGAAATCATCGGGTGGTTTATTTGCAGGGGAGAATCCTGAGCATGAGGAATGAAAATCGGGCGCGAACCTTGAACTAGGAATAGAAATAAAGCAGTGAAGTTCAGTGTAGCTGCTCATTGTAGAACCTGCTTAGAAATAATGAATGGAAATTTCCTTTAAAAAGTTCACAGTTTTTCTTATTTAAAAAACCAAAAACACTGACAATCATTTGAAACCCCCAACTTCTCCCGCATGTTTTACAATTTTTATTAAAAAAAAAAAAAAAGATTGAATCACCCACATTATTATTATTATTATTATTTGTATGAAAATGTCTGCAAGTCACTGATACTAAGCCTTTGGCTTTGAAGAGAAAGGGCAGTGATTTTACATTACAAATAAACTAAAACCATGCATAAAATAGCTTATATATATATATATTACAAAATGTAAAAGTGTTAATAATTCATCCTTCCTGTTGTGAACACTGGTGCAATCAAAGCTTTGTTATCATTCTATTATTTAAATAATAAACAATAATATTAATGATGATATCTACACACAACGTGGACAATTCGATAAACGAGCCAGAAGTAAAATATTAAATAAACAAACATATTTCATAAGCATCTCTAATTTATCATCGATTAATAATATATATATATATATATATAATATTTCAATAGTTTCTCTCTCTTACCTCCATGTCCATGAGAGAGAGAGAGAGAGAGAGAGAGAGAGAGTAATACCAAAAAGAAGCGAAGTAAATGGTTAAATTTGACCTCGTTTTTGAGAGACGTTACCAAACCAGCCCACCGGTCTCTGCCTCACACCTCATCCTCACAAAAAAAAGGGCATTTTCGTCTTTCCAGGTAGCGCACCACAGAGACATATATACTTACTATAAATGGCAAGATTTGCATTCCCTTTTCCTCACTCTGCTGAATAAAAGAGAACAGCTCCATCATCTCATCCACATTTTCTCTCTTTTTCTGGTAATATGATCTTCCTACTTCTCTCTCTCTCTCTCTCCTTTTATTTAATATAATTTATTCTGATTTTTTTGCTTGCAATTGTTGCAGAATGGATTATGCACTGAGCATGATAAAGGATTTTCCAGGTGAAAAATAAGTTGCACATCTCTCTTTTGCTTCTTGTTTGCATGTTTGATGTTTAAATGACTGATTTGAGGGGTACCCACATCCAAAGTACAAGGAACCAACTTGGTTGAGGAAATGAAGGAACTTGGGAAACTATGTTCTAGCATCAACATGAATGAACAACAACAACAACAACAACAACAACATCAACAACAACAACAACCAGTTGTTGTTGTTGTCTGTCCCAAACCAAGGAGACTTAATTTCAGGTCTGATCCTAACCATTATCTCTTCTTCTCTTTCTTAGAGGATGCCAGGATTATTTTGGTGATGAGAAAACTGATGAACTTGTGTTCAATTCTTTTCAGTATTTCTTAATGTTTTTTTACTATTTATTTAGTTGGAAAAATCCAGGTCTTATGGTGATTACACTGACATCAAAGTTGCAGGTGATCTTTCAGACATCCTTGTCAGCAAGGTTTGTGAAAATAATATACATAAATACACAAATAAGTTTCATGTTTTCAATTCAATTCTTAGTTGTTAATCATCATCAAGTCCTGTTTCTCATTGTGCAGGCTACACCACCATACTTCACTGGTTCTCCACCAGTTCGTTCAACCAATCCTGTGTCTCGAGATGCTCTGTTCTTGAAATACAAAGCACCATGAGACTTCAATTTTGTTCATGAGTTTCAGATGTGCATATCAATATCAACAATGTGTTGGCAAGTAGGTAGCCAATACAGCTGGTCAAGTTTTTGTTAGTTTCTTCTTCTTGCCCATGTTTTTCTCGGTTTAATTGTAAATGGTCAACTTTGTAGAGAGCTTGGTGCTGAATGAACATGTTGTTCTAATTGTAATAATGTTGGGAATGTAACAGTGAAATATAATAATTTCAATAACTAAGGATGAGAGTTCTATCATTAACTTGACAGTCAAATACATCAAATTAAACATGTCCTTTTCCTAGTCCCAAATGCATATCATCTTAATTCTCTGTTTTTTTTTTCAGATTGTAATACAGTATTTCAACAAGATATTATCAAGATTCGAATTCCTATTTTTTATATAGTGATCGACGAGTGTCATTTTGCAAATACATACATACTTGTATGAAGATCTCCGACTTGAAAGTTGAAATCTTTATATCTACATCAAGTAAAGACGTGTGATTTGGAGAGCATCTGCGTACCAACCGTGCACAAACAAACATACATATGATCACTGGTCAAATTAAAGGAAATAAACGACGAACGCGCATCACATGCAACAGACAACCTCAATGATGTAAGTAGGGAAGGAAAAGAAAATTAGACAGGGAGAAAGCAGAACATCACTCACCTGCAATTTAAGTTGAAGGTGAGCTGTATAATAAATAATGGTATCAAGGGTTGTAAGCTGTCTTGGAACTTAATGGGTTGCCATTGTTTTGATATCACGGCTAGTGATGGTACTTTTGCCTCTTAATAATTGTCCATGCCCTGAAAGCCAGTTCAGTCCAGTTAGGATGGTTTATAATCACATCATAGAAACACAGCTACATAACCAAGGATAAAATCAGTGCACTTTCGAGCATTCTTGCTGACACACGCAAAAACCAATAAAATTTTGTATCAAAATTATGGATGGAAGATAGGTTTCTACAATCATAAGAATTAAAAACTAAGCGTTTGAATCCTCTGTTTATACAAGACCATAAAGCTTCAGATGAAACTTTGATTTCCTTCAAATTTTCTCAGAATCTTTCAATTTCATGACTAGTGCGGCAGTTCTCAATTTCTCCATTGAAGAAAGAAAACATTTGCCACTTATAATGATGTAAACTCAAGTGAAAAAAAAATCATAAAAGTAATGTAAAGCTCACCTATAAAGTTGCTCTAACAACACTATCAATGCAATTTGGTGATTCAAAACCATGGAAGATAATCTAATAGTTACGTCGGCACGCTCACGAACTTGAGGACCATGGCCATATGGACCGCCAATGCAAAATGCAAGCCTTGCTGATCCCTACAAATAAACTCAACAAATGAACAGCATGCTGCATGGGAATTTCGTCGCCAAAGGTATGCATTTTGTTGTAAAACGACAAAAATTCACTAGCACATAAGATTTGTTGTAATACAACAAAAATAGCACTTGTGCATAAGATTTGTCGTAATGCAGAAAATACGGTTGACAACAATAAAAAGAGTAGTTATTTTATCTCAACATGAGAATGCTTAATTTCTAATGTAAATCTAAAACATTTCAAGGCCACTTCGCAAAGCCTGAAGCTTTCCAAACATGCACAATTTGCACTTCAATTGCTCAGAGAGTGGTATCCTCAAAGAAAAGCTCTGAGTAACTAGAAATAAAAATATCAACTGCTAATGTTCAAATAATTTTAATTCAAGCATATCAAGCGCATCCTTTCAAAGGTATCAAGTAATTCAAGCCATTTACATACTGTTATACCAGCATCTCCAATAAGATCAGCCATTTGCTCAGAACCAATATCCACTCCATGCTCATCCAACACAACAACCTGAAGGAAAAATCCAAAAACAAAATAATAACCTATACCACCAAAAAGGCGTAAAAAATTCTATGTTCGATTCCATCACAAAAGTTCACATATAGCATAACCAATAACTTAGCGGCACAAAGACGAGGTGACACAAATAACGAGAGTAGATGCAAAACAGAAAAAAGATAATGTATGAATAGATGGATGAAAAGGGTTTAAGACACACCCAATCTTCAGGCCTGATTTGCTGCATCATGTTCATGTCTTCTGCTTCTATCTGGGCATTAACATTGCTGCTTGAAACAATACAGCAAGTCAAATTCCCTCTTGTATATATGCAAAGACGCCACAGCACAACAGGTACATTATCACTTGCACCATGATATTTAGAACAAAAACATATCTAAAAGCAAATTAGGAAGATATTGAAAATCAGCACAATCATATAAATAAACATGATGCTATCTATTTCAGATACCTACTGTAAAATGAGTTGTTTACATATGGCATAATAAAGGAACCATTCCAAAGTTGAAGTGGATCAATTGAAATAACAAGAGATATTTGTGGTGCTTGCCACCGCCAAAACAGATGAACAAAGAAAAACTCATTCATTCCACCAGCAATGCAATACCAACATCAAGCATCAATTCAATGAACTTATTAAAAGGCAATAATCTGGTCTTTCCAAATATTATACATCTGGATTATAATAACAATATTCACAGAAAACAAATTGAAGACCTGAATTATGGCAAAATATATATATATATAAAGAAAATGAAATCCGACCAAATTACAAAGTTGTGTAAAATTTAAAGCGTGTAAATTTATTTGTTATTTTTACATTGCAATACTGTGTACCAATTCTGTGGTAATCAAAATATGTTTTTTACGGCTCAGTTTCACATCTCTGCACTTATAACACATAATAATTATGAAAACTTTCCAAAAAAAGAGAAGAAAAATAAAAGTGCAAACCTGGTATTCCTCGGATTAGATTTGATATGAATATCATGTATGTTGCAATAGTGTCTGAGCTTCTCATTAAACTCTTCAACAACAAGTTGGATCCCAGGAGACCTCTTCTTGCCCACTGTTAGTATACGCAAAGGGAGAGCTTTCTGAACAAACACATAAATACACACACACACACACACACACACACCCCAAAAATTTCAGACAATGTCATACATGAACATATATCTATATCTATATAACTATATATATCCACAACATTTATCACATGGAAAGAATTATTAGGTCCTCTAGATATATAGAAAATGCCATACCACTGCCTGACCTGAGTATTTGGATATTTTGGCTGCAAAATGAAAATTAGAAAGACCAAAAAGCAAGAAAAAAGGGAAATTGTGAGGACCTGAAGGTGTTTATGGTGAATAGAAACTGAATAATAATAATAATAATCGTGCTAAATAATAAAAACAATAAATATTTGATGAAAAGATGCCTGAAAAAGGAGGTGGGCTCTTGCTGATGCATGAAATTTTCATCCTGAACTTCTTCTCTTTGAGAATAACCGAAAGGAAGCAAGATGCGGCCCTGCCTCTGCCTGTTGGGACGAACCTAGGGTTTAAAGACCGAGAGCAACAGCATTCACCAGGAAGAGGATCAAAATTGAAGAGAAAAAATTGTTTTTTTTATATATATATATATATAGATTTAGAAAGCCTTTCAAAAGTTTATCCTTTTTTATTTATAAGATTTTATTTTTTTTTTAATAATGCAGACAAGCTACTGCTACTCATACACCCATTAAAAACTCAACTGTGTTTTTAAAAAAAAATGAAGAATAATCAATCTTCTATATGGAAATAAATTCACTATTGAATATCGGTAATTATTTAATTTTTTTTTTGTTAATCAATAATTAAATCATGGTTACTAATCTTTATTCTTTAGAGTTTGGGGAGGAATTTTAAGAGTTCGTTAAAAATTAAGAAGACTTCAAATTTTTAAGAGAGTGAAATAATTACATTACGTCGCATAAGTTTCTTATGGTTGAAAATAATTTATACACATGTAATTATTTATTAGCAAAGGTGAATAATTAATTTATACACATAATTATTTATTATTATCATTTGTTTGCAAGGGTTTAATTGATACTCCATCCCCACGATTATTGAACAAATTTAAGTTTAAACCTTGCAGTTTAGAAATCTTGATTAATATAAAGGGAGAAATTTTTAGGAAAACAATAACAAAAAACCAAAAACAGATGCCACCAGATTTATAACCCAGTAACACCAACCCCCATACAAAAATGTGAAAAATAATATAAAAATTTTAAAACTATAAGTTCAAATCCTACTAGTGAAAACAAACCCCTAATTGTAAATATGAACTTACAATAAAGAACAAACCCCTAATTGTAAATATGAACTTACAATAAAGATGTACAGATTGGATGATCAAATTGTTAATCTGTGCACACACCATTAACTACTTCCCATATTTGTAATATAATAATAATAAAAAAAAACAACAAATTAGACGATCAAATTCTCAGCATGTGTAAACACAACTGACTACTTCTCACATTAATAATATGGAAAAAAAACACAGCAACAGATGAGAGCAAGGAGAATTTCTTACAAAAGCCAAAATTAATATGATAAAATAAGTGAAAGTTAAAATACAAGCAACGACCAGCAATGCAATTAAAAGTCCTAAATATTATACTGTTGTACTTTCTACACAAGAAATAATCAGGCTCCACTTTATTTGCAAAACCAGAAAAAATTGAGACCAAAACGCACGCGAGGAGTAGGAACCGGGGGAAAAGCTACAAAGATCACAAAAGACTTGGCTCTTCATAAATTATCCAAAGTCTAACACAGCCTCCCACAAATATTAATACATTGGTTACACACAGCTACTTTATATATATATATATATATATATATATATATATATAACCCAGTCCCAGTGACGGTGAATCAACGTGCCTCATCTTCAAGAATGCGGAATCCAACCGTAAGGTCTTCATTCAGTTTCTTGAATTTTGCCACAAGGGCTTCCTCCCCTTCTGCAGGATCTTCAAATTTTTGGGACCTAAATTAAAATTTAAGTTAAATTGTCCCTTGGTTAGGCATCTCAAATGTTCAAAAGAAAACAAGCCAATAATTACTGATTAGTATGAAAAGCTAAATGATAAGTACAGTAATCAGTTCAGAATATGAAGATGCAAACAAGTTGATCATGATCATATCAATGATCAGTTTATCCATCTTCTACATGGTGAAAAGGTTGGTTACATATCATCAGTGTCCCAAATCAATGTTCCATTATATGCCTCTTAAGTTCTAGAAAATAGAGAATTAATAAAACAAGCAATCCTACAGTGCTGGAATATGACCAATGACGCAGCAAATTTTTGAATAAAGAAGAAAGGTACAAATTTACTTGGGAGACAATGCCATTTAATTGTAATACTCACACTAAACGGTAGAAGAGATCACCCAACCGATGCTTGATAACACTGTATGTTATCTTCTGCCCATCTGAACCTGCACCTCGTTCCACTGCCTGGAAGGCCACAAGATGATAAAGAAATCAGATCGTTATAAAGAGAACTGAACAAATTAAAACAGTGCCCATATTACAAAATCATATTGACTAAAACAAGAGTTTTAATGCAAATGACAATCATTTCAAAACAAAACACAGCCAGAGTTTGCTATCTGAATTGGACAAATAGATAAATCTAGAGTCCCAGATGCAATGAGACCAACCATCCAAAAATTCAAAGTACCCCCAGTGAGCTGAGCAGTTTATAGTATGAATAGAACTGAACCTCGTTCTAATTTAAGCACTCAGCTATGGACCAGAATTCTCTGAAACCGTGTCCAGAGTGAAGCAATTGATGAAAAGATTCTGTTACAACCCCATAATCTATATTTGGTCAGCTCTATTTCAAACTAAATTGTCAGCCAAATACTTACTTCATCACTGACAACTTATAGCACAGGAGAAAGATCAGAAAAGAATGTTGCAACTAATCATGCTGCAAGGGAAAACAAAATCAAAGGATGACAGTAAACACAATATTGACCTGATTCGCCAAAGTATTGAAATGAATAATGTTCCGCATCATCCACACTGACTTGTAGAAGGGGCAGAATTTGTCATACCTATGCATATATCAGGAGCAATCTCATCAAACAATAGCATAAGACTTGAAAACGACACGGTAAGCAAGAAACAATGGAGATATTTAAGATTCAAACCGCGACAGATAAGTTAACAGGACTTACGGAGTAAATGCATTCTGAGCAAGATAGTCCTCTCTTAGAAGTTTTGCTGTTTCTAAAGTGATCTTGTCAGTTTCTGCTAGGGCATCCTTACCAACAAGCTGCAATATTATGCAGAAGATTAGAATAAAAACCACACATATGGTTGATACTTCTCATGCAACTTCCAAAAGGTTTCCTAACACTATGCATGAAATAGATCATCAAGATTTTGAGATTCACAAGGCTAGTATGATATTATATTACATACACAAAAATGTTTAAAATAATGCAATAGCCTTGAAGAAAAGATGAATAGCCAAAAACCACCAACATCATAAATAGCAAAATAAATAAATAATCACATACCCACTTCCTCCTATCTAAGAGTTCTCTTCAAAAATAGTTCAACTGCTTATTAATTAGCTAGATGGGCACAGGTCATTCATCATGTTCTATACAACACATTCATTTGCTGATAGGGATAGAAAGAAGTTGTCATGTTTTACAGAATGCCTCAATTATCTACAAGTACTCAATCCCAAGTACCATAATCTTTACCGATAACAACATAACACCATCTGAAAAGTTGTAGTGCCAAGCGTTCCTTTCAAATAAAGAATGACAATTCCAAAATAACCAATGACTATGCAGTCTAAGATAGGCTGAAATGAACATATACCTGTACAATTTCATTCAGATCATCCTCTCTCTGCAGCACCTCACGAGCTTTTGTTCTTATATCAATAAAATCTGGATCAAATTTCTCATAGAAAGATTCTAAAGCCTGCAGCACATAACAACAGAAAAAAAATCAAATCGGAACAAGAATAGAAAACTAAATTTATATTAAGTCAGGCAGTAAACCACTTCAAATCAAAGCACAGGTTATTCCCTACTAGGTTGTGTCCAACTTGTAGAGCAGTCAACCCAGATCTTTATGGGAGTGCTACCAAAGAAGAGGAATTTTACTAGCACGCAAAACTTCCTCTAGTTTCATCTCAATCATAGCACTAAGTTTGCAATGTGGGATAAGAATTAACCTTTGAATACTTGGAATATGAAATAAGCCAATTCACTGATGGAAAATGCTTCCTCTGAGCAAGCTTCTTATCTAGCCCCCAAAATACCTATTGAATAAGTACAAGCTATACAAATTATTCACCAATTCAATATCATTTAACCAAAAACTTCTTCCTGAGAAAGTGACAGTTCCCTTACCTGAACAATACCTAGGGTAGCAGATGTAACTGGGTCAGAGAAATCACCTCCAGGAGGAGAAACAGCACCAACAATGGTCACACTGCCAGTACGATCTGGGCCACCAAGACATTTCACTTTACCAGCACGTTCATAGAAGGATGCCAAACGTGCTGCAAGATATGCAGGATAACCACTATCTGCTGGCATTTCAGCCTGAAACAAAATTACATTCATAACTTGGGATGTATTACACCAGATTCTCAAGTCAGGATAGGAAAGAAATACACAGGAATAACATTCAGCAACATTTTTTCATTGATAAGTTTAGTCACAGAACCAATCCAGAATCAAATGTTTACTGGAAGAAGCTCATTTACTTTGGGATGTCTTAATTACAATGTCAATAAATTACCAGTCTGCCAGATATTTCACGTAAAGCTTCTGCCCATCGAGAGGTAGAGTCTGCCATCATGCTAACATTGTAACCCATATCTCTGAAATACTCAGCAATTGTGATGCCTGGGGCGATGATAAAGCAAAGAATAAGCAGTAAATACATCTAGTACATATGGAAAATTAGCTCAAGAAAAAAGGACAGGTCACAAAATTACAAAAAATACAATCCTATATCATGATACAGCAACTTGACTGCACCAAATAATAGCCTGAACATGCACAAACCAATATGACAGTGAATTGAGTTGAAAATGACATTAACAAACTAAAAATGAAGAAAGAAAATGAAACACAATTTGGGTTCTTTCTTTCTTCTTGTTTGTTCGCCTTCTCCTTTTGTTTATTTTATTTCCTTTATTTGTGTATCTTTGCCTAGAAGATTGTCAGATGGTTACCGACAACAGTTGGGCTGGAATGTATCTTATATTGTACTGCCCGCATACAATGAATTGTTAGACAAACTCAGACAGAGAGATTTCAATATGCAACGACCATTTATTAAAATTCCACCAATGCAACCAGCATGCATAACTAATATTAAAAAAAAAATCAGGGACCAAAAGGGACCGTTCTAATGTTGCAACATGCCATTTGGAAATGAGACTCATTAAACACTTCCCATAAAAAAATCAGTCTTAAGTGTACACCAACAGTTCCACTCACATTGTGCACATGTAATTCATAATTTATCTGATACTTCATAATGTTCATATAGCAGGTTAAGGCAGACTATGTTACCTGTATAAATAGAAGCCTCACGAGCAGCAACAGGCATGTTAGAAGTGTTAGCCACTAGTGTAGTACGTTTCATGACAGACTCTTCACGGCCATCAGGTAGCGTCATTGTTAGTTGAGGAAAATCCATAAGCACCTGAAATGCCAAGCTAGATAAGAACTCAAACAAATGAACACCAAGAAGTAAACTAGATTTAACCACATACCTCAGCCATTTCATTTCCTCTTTCTCCACAACCCACATAAACCACAGTGTCTGAGTTGGAGTACTGAAAAAATTTGTAAACACTAGTGTAAGTTCACTATGTAGGAAAATAATATTAAAAAGTTAAACGTGAACAGTGATGTCCAGATATATATATGAGATTACCTTGGAAAGAGCTTGACTAATGACAGTTTTTCCACATCCAAAAGCACCAGGTATAGCACAAGTTCCTCCAAGAACAGAGGGGAAAAGGGCATCTAAAACACGCTGTATAAAGTTCAAAACAAACCATAAATAACAAACTCTCATTAGTACAATCATTGATGTATCAGATATAACATAATTTAAGATTATTTTTCTTCAGTAAATACTTGGCCTGTTAACAGAGGAGTATCAGCAGCAAGTTTTGATGCAACAGGTCTTGGTGTACGCACAGGCCATGTCTGCCAAAGCAAAAGCACAGATTTTCTGTAAGACAAATCTTAGTAAACTACAGTAAACTTTTAAACATCTCATTTTTTTAAACATAACTGGCTAGAATTTGACCTGAAGCATAGTGAATTCCTTCTTTACACCCTGAAACTCCAGCTCAAGTACTGTATCCTGTCATTAAAAAAAGAACCAAATTACAGGAAAATAAATATTGAAATTAATCAAGAAAACAATCTAAAATGAAAGGAAAATGTTGATTGCTAACCTTCAAGCTGTACTGGCCAGCTGGTGCAATGTAGGTAACTTTACCCATGGATCCAGGGGGAAGGGCAACATGGTGTTGCATCAAAGTATTCTCAAAGACAGTCTGCACAGAAAGTTCTACATGAGAAAATTTTCAACTTTCTACCACCATTAGCAAAAACAAGCATTAGAACAACTTCAAGAGAAGCTCAAGAATGCATAACTTACAGCATATAAATCCCCACCAGTAAGGAGATCCCCCTCGCCTGGCAGAAGCGCAAGAAAAGGTCAAATTGTTCTATTTCAATCAGGGTGAATATTTTGAACAGAAGAACTAAAGATTTAATTTACTTACCTAACTTCTTAGGCTCAAAATCCCACAATATATCTTTGTCAAGGGCAGGAACAGAAACACCACGGGGAATATACACATCACCAGACTTTATAGCAATAGTTTTTAGTGGCCGCTGTGGTGGAAAAGAAGTATAAAATAAAACAACTTAGCATTTGATAATATAAAAGGAATTAAAAAGCAACAGAACACAAGAAACCATGGTCTCAAGTATAGTAATTGTCATTCAGACAATTTTGATAAAAATATGAAGTAAAAGAGGAAATATTAATCTTTTCAAGCACAAATTTTATAAGCAAAATATGAAAGTAAAAGCAGAATCATTTGGGCACAGGTGAAAAATGAAGGATAGTTTAAAACTACTGGGACTGATATAATACAACATGAAAATCCAGTGGCAATTATGACCAAATTAAATAATCTGTATTCTATACTCAACCTTTTGTATTTAGCCTGGATATAAGATCTCAAGCATACCTGAATTCCATCAAAAATGTTCCCCAATATTCCAGGTCCAAGCTCAACTGAGAGAGGCTGTTGCAATAATAGCGAGCATAATATGCATGAGCAAAAATCATCATAAGACAGAAATTGGCATAAAGAGATGCCTATGTACCTTTCGAGTTCGCAAAACCGGATCATTTACCATCAGTCCAGCAGTTTCTTCATAAACTGAAGTCCATAGGAAAAGAACAACAATAGCAATAACAACATTATACACCATAGTTTAATACTGTAGAATCAAAGGGAGAATAGCAATCGAACAAATCAATGCTGGAAATGGACCAGTGAACAAAAGCTAAATACCTTGAATAGTAGCAGAATCTCCCTCCAATCTGATAATCTCCCCGATAAGATTGTCATGGCCCACTCGGACAAGCTCATACATGGCAGCTCCACCCATTCCATCTGCCACAACGACTGGCCCAGAGACCTGTACAATCACATGCAAGATGGATCAAATATCACAATAATAACTTAAAAAAAGAAAAAGTAAATGTTCTTTGATCAATATGAAGATTGAATAAACTAAATTCAATAAGCTGCTAATGGAAGCTGAAACATCAAATAACTGCATTCAATCTAACCATTGTCAGATAGTCAAGCTTATTAACTTGGACCGCTGAAGTTAATAAAGGTGCTGTAATTTCTGAGTTGAATTTCAAGCATGGAGGGTTTTTATTTATTTGGTCTAACATGAGAAAACTGGTTCTTCCCTCTTAAACCAATAAATTGAAATCACATATTTTGTTTTTCTCAGAGAAACGAGGAATAGGGCACCAAATTAGACATGTTGTACTGATCATCCTAAACTGCAATTGAATAAATCGGTAAATCACTGTTAATAAGATTTACATTTCAAAATTACACTTTCTGCAAAACAAAATGGTTGTCTTTAACTCTTCATAGCTAGAAATAAGGGAACGAGATTAGTTTTACCATACAATAGAAACAACTAAAACCCGATCCAAGCTCCTTCTCAGACCGTAAAAATTTGATTTATTTCGCACGGAAATTCTAATTAACAACAAAAATCGCTTTTTTCATCCGCTAACTGTAGTACTTCAAAAGCAAACACTAACCCACACATCTCTACACCGAAAAAACCAAGTCATGGATCAAATCGAAGAGAAAACTAAAACAAGTCACATACAGTGAAAATTCGTGAAACCTCCATGAAACAAAAATCAAATTAAAAGAAAAAAAACAATCAGTTCAAAAAGATAGCACGAAGAATGATACCTTGCGGACATATCCATACTCACTCTCCTTCTCAGAGTCCTCGAACGTGGTGAGCCGATCTCCGTAAGCCATCACCACCGATCAAAATGAAAACAGAGGGGGAAATGGATCGGAAACCTAATTCCAGCTATCAGCGATCAGGGTTTCCCGAGGATCGGGATCAAAAGAAGGAAACGGGGTTTATTGAGGACGAGATCTGGGATCAAAAGGGAAGAAGGGGGGAAGAAGGAGAGGGCGAGCTCTCTCTGGGCGCCACGGACTTGGATATATCATGCCTTCATTCATTGATTTATTTTTTTTCTTCCCATTTTGTCCTCGTTTCTAAGCGAACATTTTACAGTGATGAAAGGCCTTGATGGGCCAAGCCCATCATCACTAACTAACTACTTTAAGAAACCAGTATATTCTTGGGAATATTCTGTTACAATATTATTGGATTTTATACTGTTTTGAGAAATAAATAAATTTTATCCATCTTTAAACTCGTTTGTTTAAATTTTAATATACAATATGATAATTTACGTAATTAGTTTTTTCTCCAATCTAAGAAAAGTTGGTTTATTTCATTAGATGGGAGACAATGACACCATGGAAACATGATTTCTCGTATCTTTTTTGGTAGGCAAAATGATGGTAAGGTTTATGAAGGAATACTTGTGGACCATAACGTTTCTAACTGAAAAAGACTATACCCTTACATGACTCGTATACAAATAAATACCAAAAAGATGAATACTTGTCTTGTCATATTCTAATCAGTTTTCGACTTGCATATAATTGTTAAGAAGGCTCACTAATACAGGACAAAAAACAGTGATCTGATCCAAAAATAAATAAAATAAAACAAAAAAGATTTTTCACGAGCGTGGACATTATTAGCATGGCGTGCATGCTGAGCTTTCTGAAGAATTATTTGCATAAAAACATTGATTAATTTTCAAAGAGTATTCAAATGGGTGGGGGGCACACCAAGTAATCATTAAGGAACAGAAGAATGCCATCCTTGCTTGAAAACTTAGATATTCATCAAATAGTCATCACCAATTGAGCAAAAGCTGAAGGACAGAAATACAAAACCAGGATAGCAAACAGTATCAACCAGATTCATCTTATATCAATCTAACAACATCAGTATCTCAATAATTTTTCATCGTAGCTAGTAAGTCATTGGTTGCTTGCTCAGAACCAACACAAGAATCAATTCTATGAAATTAAATATAGCATAAAGTAAATACATGAGGAGGGCAGTCCAATACGGGTACTACAGTAGCTCTGGAACAAAACAAGTATACCATTGTTTGTATGTGGTTGTCCAAATATTTTGCAAAAAGTGTTCCTCATAAACCCACGTCTGTCTGTTCTTCTGTGAAAATCACTCGGGCCTAGAGTTTCATAAGCAAGTCGAACACCCACACCACACCACACCTACATGTACTGTTAACTTAAATCATTTTTATGAAGAAAATTGGCGAGCATATATCAAGGATGTTATTCTATAATGAGCAGAAACATGGGCACAAAGAATCATACCTCCAGCATAAACAGCACAAAATAAGCATCTAGGCTTCATACTATACTCTAATTTTCAGCGTGCCTGCGCTTAGGCCTGCGATTTGTGTGGCTGCGATGGCCGTTTGCAGTGGATTTTATCGTCTTTTTACTGCCATGCAGAAAGCAGGAGGGTTGTTAGAACAACTGCAGCACAAGAAAGATGCAAGAGCAAATCCAGGGGAATGAATCCCATAAACAGTTTACAAGTGGAAAACAACCAACCAGAAAATTATTGAGAGAAGTTTGAGCAGAAATAGCACTGGTAGAGCCAGCAAAGCAGAAGCCTATCAGGGTGTGATATGAAGTCAATACCGCATAAAATGTTCAAGAACCAGATTTATGAAACACAAACAAGGTTTAGATAAATGGAATGTTACGTACCACAAACCACACAAACTCCTTGGTTGCAAGATGTTTTGTCAGGTCATGATTCTTTAGTTTCTCCTGGACAGAAGCTTGAACCTATAACAAAACCAAAATTAAAGAGCAAAGTAAAATTCCTGCCTACTTTATATCAAGAGTGTCAAATAAAAATTGATTTTCAATAGATGATAATTATGTTCATAAACAACTCCAAATTTTATTTGAAGACAATCATATTATCAAAAGAAAAATAGACTAAAACAAAGCATCTAACAAAAACAAAATTAGCATAAGTTGGCTGTTTAACAAAAATGAACAAGACTTCCATTGAGGATATATCTATGAAAACATTAGGATGGTCAATGAAGTTCCACTTGGAAAACCTTACAAGCAAAGAGTGGAAATAGGAAAAATGAGAGATTCCAATCCCCCTATTCTGGCTGAAGAGAGAAGCTAAAAGAATTAGTGCACAAATCATGTTCATACTTCCATTGAGATCAGATCATATTTTGTTGCAACTTCAACAACTTGGAATCTTGTTTATTCTGATATTTCTGAAAATAAGCATACCTAGTTCTATTTAACTTATAGCAAAAATATGGGGGCTTTTTTAAAAGGGTACCTACCAGCAAGGCACAAGGAAAAGGAGGCATACCTGATCATGATATTTTGTTGCCGTTTTAAGAAATTCACCATAAGCATAAACCGCACGTGTAGTATAAGGCTTCATGACGACATGCAATTTCTCAACATGGGGTTTAGTGATGATGGCAACTTGTTCAATATAGGGCCTAGAGACCTCCCTTGCTTTCTGGAACCAGACATAATTAATTGATAAGGTGATGATGAATATATTATACACAATGATAAATGAAAATGCATTACTCCCTCAACCAACCAATCAAAGTAAAGCTGTTTAAGAATACCTTGACATAAGGATCTGCCAGTTCTTGCGCTTTGGCAATATGTGGGCTAACAGTGCTCTTGGATACTTCATAAATCTCAATGGTTTTAGTAGAAGCCTTTTGCACATAGGGTTCAACATGAGTTGTGAAGGTTACCCACTGCTCCTTCGCCGCAGGAATCCATTTCTTCCCACAATAGGACACAAGGTTAGAAGGGCATAAACTAACTTCTATTTTTCAATCAAGGGCATACATAATACATAAAGATGAAATGAAGGCAAAATCTAGCAATTCTATAAACATATCATCATCCCCAAGTGACTTAAATTTTCCATGCTACATCGCTTACAGTTTTAGCCACTTCTAGGTGAGGCTCAGCCCATTTATGTGCCTGAGCTGATTTCTCTGAGGCCTGAAACATTTTGAAATCCAAAATCAAATCATGCAGTTATGGTGCCAAAAGAAAAACTACTTGCGAGCAAAATCTTGAACAAAAGGAACTATGAGTACCTTATGCAATAAATGATTCATGGCAGGTTTTCCATGCTCATTCCAATGAACTACCACAAGATGCTGCTAGTGATTAAGTCAAAGTCATCATGAAGACAAAAGACAGCACCAAAAACACTTGCACATGGCTAAAGGAGCAATGCATCTGACTTTACCTGACAATGACCAATGCGAATAGCAAGCCAATGTGGAAACCAAGCTCCATGAATCTGGCATCAAACAATTGAATGGTGAGTTTCAATGCAATCAAGCCCTTTTAGAGTACATAGGAAAGGCCATATTTGCGATTCAGGAGAAAGGTTTACTTCAAACTGGTCAATGAAGATTTTCACAAAAACAGAACAAAATGTTGAACCTGTCAGCTCTCATCAGATCAAACACAATTTCTAAAGTTGATCTAAGATGAATGCTTGATAACAAATGATGAACAAAAATTTACAGGTTAGCCATTAAAGTTACTTCTCACCGATCTATCTTGAAAGTAAAGAGCTAGAGCCACTACAATCACAAGCCAACATTCCAACCAACACATATTAATGACAAAGAGGCAGAAAGCAATAAATAAATCAATGTATTTTACGATGAATGCATCAGGTTAAACCTTTTAAATTTAGCCTATTCATAACCACATAGTAAGTATCTCGAACAAGATGAGCTAATCCCAAAATTAAATTTAGCAACCCTGGCAAAATCTTTCAGCTTTAAGTCTTTAGTGATAGACACAAAGGCCAGTTGGTGAAAAAAAGGGACTTATAACATAAGGCTAGATATGAGACTCCAGAAACCGCATAATATTTGTAGGAAAAGTCCAAAAGATAGGAGAAATTTTGTTTTATACTTCCCCATTCATCAATTCTTGAGACTACATGATACTTGTAGAAAAAGTTAAAAGGATGACAGAAATTTATAAAAGTTAAAAGGATGGAAGAAATTCTCTTTCATATTCTCACCTCTGTCAATTCTTTTGACTTTGATGTTGCCTCTAACTGTACTCTCATTAACTCCTCCTGGACAGCACAAAAGAATTTACTAAATATATAAGAGGAAGGCCAGATACCACAATCAGGATGCTATGCAACAAACCTCAGCCACTTTAAGAGCTCGTTCTGTCTTCTGAAGTTTGTGCTTCAGTTCATCATTCAACTTATGTTGCTGCAGAAAGGAAGAGACATTGATATCAGAATAACATAGTCAAATTTTTACTATCTGGCAATTAGTGATCTTTTTCCTCAGATCCGATCACATCAAAATGTAAAGGCATCAATATATCAATCAAACCAAAAATCATATATGGCAAAATTGGTTAACACCATAATCTTCAACATTATATAATTGGGTCTCAGCAAGTTATGAAGCCTTGAATAGAACCCAGGTTGAGATATAGGTACATTCATTGGAAAAGAAGACATAGAATTTGTTGGAATGAGTGCAAAAACCATTATTGAATTTAAAATGTTCTAAAAACCATGATTTTGATTGCCTGTTTCAGAAAGATAAAGTTATAGCACAGTTTTATTTTGCATTCTGTACTCCAGGAACCGTGGACCAGCATACATGAAGAACGGCAGATCTAAACAATGCAGCAAGAATGATTGATCGCAGTGGGAGTGTCGATTTGAAGACGATATAGCATATATTGTCAACTGTCAAGCATGTGTTCATCAAACAAAATGCTAGCGTGGGAACAACAGTCAATGGACTTACGAGATATCATATTAGTATAGATGTACTTACATTCTCTAATTTCAGACTAAGTTCCTGGAACTTCCTCTCTGCTTCACTTAACTGATCCTCTAGAGCATTTCTAATCCTGCTCAGGGCTTCTATCTCAGTTTTAAGTTTTTCTGCCTGCAAGAGTTTTAAGACTAGCATGAACAACAGCAACTACAATCTGAGAGGCTAGCAGACAGAGTTCATTGTAATTTTCTGACCTGCTTCTCAAATTCACGAGCTCGCGCATGAGCTTTCCCAACCAGCTCCTCCGCATCCACAACTCCTTTTTTCTGCCAAGGGAGGAAACCAATAGACATATGTCAATGAAGAATTTAGACAAGAACCAAACATTAGGTCTCTTTCACTGAAAAACACTAACCTGAAGCAGTTCAATCTCAGTTTGCAAAGAAGCAATGCTTGCTGATTTCTCTTCAACAGTTTTCTCTAATTTCTCAATAATTTCATTCTTGCTTTTCACTTCCCGTGCTTTATCAGTTATACTAGATTCTGAAAAAGGGTCCAAGAAAAAAAATTAAAATTAAAATTAAAATGTATCATAGATCGACGAACATTTACTCCATCAAGAGGAATAAAGAAAAATAATCATATAAACGTTTCCAAATTTCAGCAATAACTAGCAAATTAACGTAGTAATAATCAGCAATAACCAACCTTTAAAAAGCAACTTTTTTTTCTAAAAAAGGATAACAAATAAACCAAACAAACAAAAAACATGTTGCTCGAGATATCTTTTTCCACGAATCAGGCGAAAAAAAAAATAAAAAAAATAAACACACACACACACAAAGTATGAATAAATCCTAAAACACTAAAACGAAGGATCCTGACAAGAAGAAACCCTAAAAGATAAACAACATGAACCGCAAGGGCGATTACCAAGAACACAAATAGATCAAACAGTCCCAAAAAAGAAAACCTAGCTCATGAGTTCTAGGACAAAGAGATCGAATAAAACAAACAAACAAACAAACAAACCTAAAGCCTGGATCCGAGGCTTGAGCCGTTCAATCTCCAGCTTAAATGGCGACTCAACATCATCAACAACCCCATCGGCTTCCTTATCCTCAACATCAAAGCCAAATTCCGCATGAACTCCAACGATCGCGAAAACAAAGACAGCAATAAAGAAGAAGAAGAGCTTCCGCGCCGCCATACCAGCCTGAATCCCTTTTTTGGGCGAGAAAGAGAGAGAGAGGACTCCGGCGAGGGAACAAAGAGAAGGGTGGTTCGCAGAGCTTGGAAAATTCCCAGCAATGATGTCGTGAGTGACACGTGTCAGGATCTGAAGCGTTGATAAATGGCCGAGATCTTTTATGGGGGGGGATCGTGGCCCGCTGAAAATGAATCGCACTCGATTGGGTCGGTTTTTCGGGTTTGGTAAGACTAATAACAAGCGCCATCGGTTCGGATTTTCAAGATCCGACTTCGGATCCGGGAACGGGTAGGTAGGGACTTTAATTGTTAATATAAATATATAGAGAAATATTTAAATGAGCTATTTTTAAAATAATTAATGTGCCGTTATCTTATTAGTTTTTAGTTATCAGTGCTAATTTGGGAATGAGATATTTAACTTTAATAAAAACTAGTGTGGCCAGCCCGTGCTGACGCTACGGGTTATCTATAATGTTTTTTTTTTTTGGGAAAAACTTTACATGTAATTAATATTTTATTTGCTGATAATTGTTGTTTATTAGAAGTGTTTCATTAATTTTTTTTGAAAAACACATTTAATTTGCAAGTGTTTATTCATGTATTAAATATGAGCAAAAGTTCAAGTTTTTATTGTCCATTCCACATAGCAACATAAAAGGGTACAAAATAAATTTTTTTTTTTTTCATTTCATTCATGATTTTCATTATAAATGTGCTTCAGAAACATTTGTATATTCAACATTGTCATCCATGGTAGCTGGAAGGTTGAGGTCGAACAGAGTGATTTATGGTGGGTTTTCAGGAGATGAGTTGGATTTGAGAGGTTTTTTCCCATTGTTGTTTGATGAGTCAACCTGAAAAAAAATAATAATGTATTAGCTCATTTTTTTTTTCGTTAAGTAATGAGTTGTTGGTAATTGGGACGATATACTAAAACAACATGCTATAGTTATTAATGTATGGATCGTTTAGTGTTACATTTGTTTTCCATGATAATCAGAGTAAATCAATTAGATATTCATTTTATTTTGTATTTTTAAATTGATATGCAAGTATTATTGTTATATGTGATTTTTTTTCATTAATCATGATTACTCTAAGATTAATTTGTAGTTAACTTGATATTTTTCACATATTTAAATTGAACTTACATTTTTTTTGGAGTGTTCTAGTTGCTCATAGTTCCAATTTAGTTTTGATGACACTTGTTCATGACATGGGTGGTAGTCCTGTCATTTTAGTAAAATTTTTCACATTATTTTGGGAAAAAAATTTCAAAAAACATTTGTAAAAATTTACTTCGAGTTTCTCCATAAGCTGCTTTGCATTTGAAGCGCCGACAATAATATGTCCTGCACTTGGGCTGATGAAACCTTCTTCTACAGCTTGGTCAATGAAAGAAAGCAATGAGTCGTAGTAGCCATTAATATTCAATAATCCAACCTACAACCATGAATAAGTTTGTCATAATTTGTTCATAATTTCCATTATGTTTGCCTATAATTGCCATTGAATTACCGGCTTGTTGTGTATGCCTAGTTGTGCCCACGTAATCACTTCAAAAAGTTCTTCAAGAGTACCATAACCTCTTGTATAATAATTTCAATTGAGATTAATTATTTTTTTTTTTATTTCAAGAGAAAAAATTAATGACTTGGGAGAGGATGTATAATGAATGATAACAGAATGATACCAAAAATAAAAAAACAATGTTAGTGAATATATAACAAATATGAAATGTAGGTTGTGTAATAACCGGGCATAGCAATAAAAAGCATCGAGTGCGAGTCATCTACGCTTTTTCTTTTTGGTGCATATCGGCCCACAGGTTTTACTTCTCCTATAGTGAGCCTTGATGATCCGAAAAAAATTTACAAAACAATATATTACTGAATAGCCATTGGTATTTGTGGTTTTTTTTTTTTGGAATAGCTTGTCATAAAATTCAATAATTTTTTTTCATACCTCTTTATCCATTAGAGCTTTGGGAATGATACTAAGCATATGGAGAAAAAATGTTAATAACTTCAGTTTTTTTCAAATAAATGGTGTTTTGAAATATTTTTTTTTTAAAATAAACCATACCCAAGAACTTGTTTTCCACCATTAAAGACAGTTTGTGATATCAAGCCCATTAATCCAATATTGCCTCCTCCATATACTAAATTAATGTCTTTCATCACCTGAAGGGATTTGCAAGGTTATTTCATATTTTTTGTAGTTGAGCATACACAAATGAGTAGGTTATATGATTATAAGAACAATAATAGAGAAAGAACAATGGAACGGAAGAGAGAGTGATGAAAAAAACAATTAAAATTAGGTAAAAGTAAGAAGCCAAACCAGTTCTTTGCCAAGATCAATAGCAGCATCTTGATAACTCTTTTGCTTTCCTAGGCTGCTACCGCAAAAAACACAAACTGTCTTGAATTTGGATGTACTCATTCTCTTTCTTTTGTTTTGCTTTACTAACACTGCGAATTGCATTAAATTATAATAAGGAAAGATAAATTCAAGATGCAAGTATGATATTTTTTTTTCTTGCTATAAATAAAACAAACTGGTTGATAATTGAATAATAATAATAATAATAATAATAATAATAATAAGGATGAGGTAGAAAACATTAGATTGATGATATGTATCTTTTGTTGGAGTCTTACCACGTCTGATCTAGGATATTAATGATTGTGTTGGAAGAGTACTCTATTTCTATATATAGAGAGATGGTTTCCTTGCGTTGTTCTTCTTTGGTTCATTATATTGTTCATGTTTTTTCGGATTTTTTGAAAAAAAATAGATTTGATTTCCATTCGTACAATTTTTTTTCTAAAAATGTAATTGAAAATGTTAAAATTATGATAAAATCCAAAAGAAGGGTAGATTTTCTTAAAAGAAGAGTAGATTTTCTTAAAAGAAGAGTAGATTTTTTTATATCAATCCAGCCAAAAGCTAGCAAACTCTAGTTTTTTGGATCATGATGATAAAAAAAAAAATTCCATTCCAATCCTGCCATAAGCTAGCAAACCCTAAAAAATTTTTGATCCCGATGATTAATGTGTAGATTTGCATTGGATTGTCTCTTGATTGGATGGGAGCAATGAACAACATATATTGTGTTATAACATATAATGGGCAAAGACTAAGAAGTCAAGCTCAAATACCAAAAAATGGATCTAGCTATTTCATTCCATGCTTAAATGATTAGTTGGCGATCTTGACATCCATAACCATCTTTTAGCAAATCTTGTTTTCTTGGACAACTCATTGAGAACATAATCCTTAATATCTTTGTCGAAAGATGCAAACAAATAACAAAAATCATGTTTGAAAAAAACAATGACCATCAATTGTTAAATTGAGACAAAAGAAAAAGTAACATACAGATGCCCTATAACAGCAAAATCCTATGACAAATGATATAACTATCTAATAGCTACAAAAAGTCTTTTGCCAAATAAGCTCAAAGAAAAATATATAAATTGATGAAAAATTGTGAAAATTAAAACCAAATCTTACCTCCTTAGACAAAGAATTGACAACAAAATCCTTGATATCTCTAATGACATATGCAAACAAATAATATAAAAAGTTGCGTCTGGAAAACCATGGTAGCAAGAAAAGAAAAACAAACAAAACAAAACACACAATCTCTCTCTCTCTCTCTCTCTCTCTCTCTCTCTCTCTCTTTCCTCTATGTATATATACATCCATTTATTATGTGTTATTTTCTTTGTTTTTCTATATATATATATATATACACTTCCATCTATCACAGCTTTGTTTGGGAGTTTGCATTTGTGGTGATCATTATTCTCTAGTTTGTTAGAACGTTTTTTCTTTTCCTTATCTAGGTCTATATTTTTTCTCTATGTATTTTCCTTCATTGGTTGCTTTCATTTTTTTGTTTTGTCTTCAATTTTTTCTCACATTACTAATGATAAATTTTTTTCATTTTTGTTAGTATGGGAGAGAAGTATTGCAAAGTCTTTTATTGACATCATCCCTCAAGAATTGATTGAAGACATCATTGCATATATTGCTTCAACATCTTCTAGATCTCTTCATGATCTCAAAAATATTACGTGGTGGTAATTTTTATTAATTATTCATAGTATAAAAGGCATAGTTGCTTCTTTGAATTATGAGTGTATATATACATATATCTTTTTGCGGTTGTAAGAGTTTTTTTATGTAGCATCGAAAAAGTCGGAAAGTTGGGCGATTAATGCGGGTTGATAATTTATGGTATCTTGACATGAAGGAGTATATTAGTGTTCTTCAAAAATTGTGCCCGAGCAAGACAATTTGGAAGCTTGTTTGGTGCTTGGATTGGTGCAAAACTTATCTTTCCTTTTTTTATTGTAGATAAGTTATAGTATTAATATTGACAATATATTTTTGACATTGTTTTTTTCGGATCGATTGTATGAAGTTAAAAATGGATTCGGGGCATCAATATCTAACAAATGCAGACTTTTTAAAGGTCATTTACTTGCTTTGGGTATGTAGGGGAATTATTTTTGTACAAAAAAATCAGGGGAACACGTCCTTACGGCATGATAATGCTCAACATGGTTGCTCTTTGGAAGAGTTGATCATGGCTCAAAACCATTTTGAAAGCAAAAAAAATCGGTAATTATATAATAAATAATTGTAGATATTACTGACAAAAATTATTTAGAGATATCGTATGGAGTATAGAATGTAAATGGATAGAAAAAAAGAGGGATGGGAGTGTGAGAGCCATTTGTGTGGTCGAAAAAAAATAGATGATGTCCTTTGTAATGAATGGTTAGGTGAAGATGGATTAGTGAGAGAGTTTTTGTAGTCAAGTTTGTAGATGGAAATATGAATTTAATATGTTTACAACACTTTACGTAATGGATTTTTATTTGTAATGGAATTTTTGAAGCAATGCTTAAAAATTTCATTGTTTTGATTCATTTATTTGTTTAGTAATTTATTTATTTATTGAAAAAAATAAGTTTTTGACTTGGGCTAACATGTTTTTTTCGACTTCCAAATTTTTTCAAATTTCTCATTGATGATGGATTCTTCTAATATTTCATCTTTTACCGATAAAATAGTTATGATGATTTTTTTCACATAATGTGATGGAGATGATAAATTATCTTTTTCTTATTATGTCATTATATGATGGTTGTAAAAAAAATGACTAAATTCTTTATGGTTTTGCATGGAGTCTTATTCTATGTATTTAACATAATAACAATAATTCTAAAAAAAATCGAAAAAATAACAGCAACCAACATGCTCCAAATGGCAATGAGTTAGGCTCAAATTTTATCAATTGATTTTAACATAATAATTTTTTAAAAAGGTTAGACCAAAAACAAAGTTAGGTTCCCATCCCTTCAAGACTCATCAATCCATTTCAATGCAATCTATCATAATAAAATTTTCAAATAAAAAAAATTCAAAATCCATGCACCAAATAGAGTTCAAAGGCTTTAGGGGGATAAACTTTATATGTATGTATATGTATGTATATGTATATATATATATGTGTGTGTGTGTGTGTGTGTCCAATTCTCATTTGGAAAGGTTTAAATGAGAGTGTAAGGGCTATTGAGTAATTTTATTTTGTTAGTTTAATCAATCTTGAAAGTCCAAATGTTACCATGTTTGATGTTGATGCAAGAGAATTTACTCTCAATATATACAAAGGATGTTTTTGTAAAATCATATATTTACATATATAATAACATTTGTAAAATAAAATAAACCTTAATCATGTTCTCTCCCCAAACATGAGATTATTAATTAATATTTTTTAAATAATATTAAAGATAATAACAATAATTAATATAATTTTTACACTAAATCTTAACCTCCGGTCGTCCCTTCCATCATTCGATGCGCCATCTCCCACGACAGGGGAACGGATGAGTAGAGGACGTTAGCAGCGGCGTTGAAGAGTCTTGCAGGGATGAAAGCGGTGATCGAGCCGAAGAATCCAACTGCATAACGGAGGGCAGGAAATGAAGGTGCGGGCAAGAGAATTTGCTACGCCATCTCTCACAGCAAGGGGATGGATTCGTTGTACCAACACGTTTACGATGAGGAATGAAGAGAACCAAAGATGGAGAAAGCAAAGAACTTGGAAAAAAAAAATGTTATTATCTAAGTTTATGACAGGCAAAATCAACTATTTATTATCTAAGTTCATGGCGGACAAAGACAACTGTTCAGTTTTTTTTTAAAATTGAAAATTTTTGTTTGTATCTTTTTGTCTATTTGCATTATAGTATGCAACCATTAATTGTCAACTTCTTGTATTAATTACTTTCATTAAATATATTAATTGAGTGTATATGAAAGAATATGCTACCTAATAAACCATTTGAGAATTAATGGTACTTGTGTTATATATATATATATATATATATATATTGATGACTATCACAGAGGTTTTGATGATCAAACTATATTTCTATTAAATTTAAAAAAAAACTCATTTTATTCATAACAAAACTCTCTTTAATTATTTCATCGTTTTTCATAGCAAAGCTTTCATCTTGCAATACATCATTAGAAGTGATGAACAACATACTCATTACAGTACTAAAGATGAAGGTAATGCATTCGATTGACAAAAACTCTGTAAAATGGTGGTAATATTGATCCAATCATCGTCATCTCTATCAACTAAATGATCATGATCATCATTAATCTCCAAGTTATCTTCAGAACAATATTCCTTCTCCTTTTCTAAAGGAAGAGGTGATGGAGGTGGTGATGGACGTGGTGGAGAAGGCATAGTGAGAAACTCATAGCAAAAATTAGTCTGAGCTTTCTTGATACCTCTAAAGGTGATTGATGACATGTCATAAGCCACTGCTGCTTCTTCTGGTGTATCAAATGTGCCTAACCAATGTCTTTTTTTAGTAGAAGGGTTTCTAATCTCTGCCGCATAACGTCCCGATGGTCTCCTTCGTACTCCTAAGTACCCCGTCGATGCTCTACATCGTCTTCTCTGATGACGGGGTAAGATGATGCATTGTAAGTCAAGCATGTCCATAGATGTGCAATGTTAATTGTTGCAAGATTGTTTAGTATCTTATCTCTATATAGATAGTTGAATTGAATAATATATATATATATATATATATATATATATATATATATATATATATATATATATATATATTGGAGGAAGAATTGAATTAGGGTTCTATAGAGTAATATAGGTGGTGTTGGGATGTCATACGGTGATCACTGTAGATGTCCTTATATTTGTAATCTAAGGCCGTTCTTGGATTATGAATCAATTTTATTTATTATCATTATGAAAAAAAATAGAAAGTTTAATGGGGAATAGGTTCAATACAACAAAAGAATATTAAATTAATAATAATAACATAAGTTATTTTCATACAGTTTTTTTAAAAAAACCCCAAACTTAATCAAACAGCTCTAAATAAAATGAAAGGGATTTAAGGGGATTAACTTTATATACGTTGATCTTCTAGATCTTCTTCTTTGGTGACAGGTAGCCTTATGCATTGGAAGTCAGGTATGTCCATAAATATGTAATGTTAATTATTGCATGATTGTTTTGTATCTTATCTCTTTATATATAGTTTTATGCAATCATATATGTATATATATATATATATATATATATATATATATATATAGTTTGGAAAAACAATTAAATTAGGGTTTTGTAGAGTAATGTAGGTGTTGGTCGGTTGCTATATGTAATGTTAATTGTTGTTAGGTTGTTTTGTCTCTTATCTCTCTATATATAGTTATATGCAATCATATATGTATATATATTTATATAGTTTGGAAAAACAATTGAATTAGGGTTTTCTAGAGTAATGTAAGTGTTGTTAGGTTGGAATACAACAGCTGCTTCAACACTTTGAACAACATGGCAATTATATCTCAACAAAGATTGATGCGATTGTATATCGTGTTAGATTTAGCAGAGTGATGTTGGAGTGTTGTTTGGGAATATTACTCCGACTTTCTCAAGTTTTTGTTTGTTTGTTTGTTTTTTTTTGGTTGGGATAGCCATTACTACCTCACAAATGTCTATATAGAGAAAGATAGTTGTTTTTGTCTTGTTTTTTTCTTTGGTTATTGTTATGTTTTTAAAATACATTATATATATTATTTTTGTCAAAGATAGTGATCATGTTTTTGTTAGATTTTTCTTAAAAGAAGAGTAGATTTGTTTTTATATTTGAATTGAATTTTTTTATATATATATATATATATATATATATATATATATATATATATATATATATATATATATATATATATATTGGAGAAAGAATTGAATTAGGGTTCTGTAGAGTAATATAGGTGTTGTTGGGATGTCATACGACAGTCACTATAGACGTCTTTATATTTGTAATCTAAGGCCGTTCTTGAATTATGATTCAATTTTATTTATTATCATTATGAAAAAAATAGAAAGTTTAATGGGAAATAGGTTCAATACAACAAAATAATATTAAATTCCCCACCCAATTAAACATCTCCAAATGACATGGAAAGGATTTAAGGGGATCAAATGTTAATCATCTAGATCTTCTTCTTTGGTGACAGGGTAGTTTATCTCTTTATATATACTTTTATGCAATCATATATGTATATATATATATATATATTAGTTTGGAAAAACAATTAAATTAGTGGTTTTATTAAATTATTCAAGTGGCAGGAATTAGTGTTACGCTCTCAAAAAACAATTAAACCAAAATTAGAAAAACCAAAAAATCAGCTATTAATATGATATATATGCATATATAAATATAGGTATGATTTTTTTGTTTATTTTTAATTTTTGTTTTTCATTTTTTTCCAATTTTTTGTATATATAAATATAGGCATGATTTTTGTATATTTTTAATTTTTATTTTTCACTTTTTTTCCAATTCTTTTTTTCATATATATATATATGTGTGTGTGTGTGTGTGTGTGTGTGTTTTGAAGCCGAAGGGGAACATTATTCAAGCGGCGGGATTAGTGGCACGCTTGAGAGCGTAGGGGGCGGAGGAGGTAGCATCATTGAGGGGTAGGGTTAGGGTTCAAAAAAAAAAACAATCACTGATAAAACCCTTTCGATTTGATGGTATACTTATCCACAGGAGTAGAGAAATAGGTGTCGGATAGTGTTCTTAATATTATATTGTTGTCGGTTTTTTTATTGGCCAGTTGACTAACAATGGAGAGTCGGGAAAAATGGTTTTACTTGATTTGCAAAACCTAACATGATTTGGTAGGATAAATCAATGGCAAGTAATGGCCGAGTATGCTTACTCACGGGTGTTCATCATAGTATATTGTTGTTGGCTTCTCATTGGCCCATTGATTAACAATGGGGAATCAAGAAGGATATTAAAGTGAGCTAGCAGAGGTATTAATGATAAAGGAAATCAACAAAGACAAACTCTCAAGGAATAGTGATTTTTTTGATATATATATATATATATATATATATATATGTATATATTATATGCTTTTGATTTGAGAAATGCATGTATATAAAACGTGATGGTATGATGAAGAGATGATGAAGATGGAGGAGATGACAGATGAGAGAGAGCATTGTTACTCAACGGCACTTGGATAGTATATATAAATTAACAAAAAAACAAAAAAACAAACACCATATATATATATAAATAATACAACCAAATAAAAATAAACAAAATAAAATTATATAGATATATATATATACCAAATACATATTGAGAGAGACAATTTAACAGTAAATCTATATATTTTACTGTTTAAAAGCAGTGTTTAAAAAAAAAGAAAGGAAAAACTATTATTTATATTGAGAGAGAAAGAGTTGGTGTGGAACCCATTAAAAAAATCCAATCAAAACCAAACAAATTTAAAAAAAACACTAAGATTAATATTATATATGCCAGCATAGATATCGGTGCTTATGCTATGAGCTTCATCTAATGCGAATTATAAAATATAAATTGTAAAAAAATAAAATCATTTAAAAAATATGAGAAACTAACAAAACACTAATATTATCAGATAAATTTAATAAAATAATAACATATAATATAGTATATAAATAATAAAAACAAAAAATCATATATAGATATATAAAAAACAATAAAAAATAACATAAAAAGACAATATATATATTTATTTATTTATTTTATTCTTTTACAATAAAAATACGGAAAAAAACCATGTGTATATATATACACACACATGAACATAAATATTAGTATCATATATGTATTGAGAGGGAATGATGGATTGGTGTGGGACCCACTTAATTAAAAAAATAAAAAATAAAAACCAATAATAATATTTTGAATATTGTGTTTCCTTGAAATAATGTGTTTCTTGTTATTATCTAATTAAGATTAAGTTAACCCAATCACTTAATCAAGCTTAGTGTTATGATGAAAAATCCAAATGAATAAAAATTTGCCAAATGTCTTGTGGAGAAGGCTGCAATGCACTGCTGGTAATGGGGGATAACTTTAATATATAGTTATATATGATATATAGTGTATAAAATTTATTCTAAAAAAAAATAGTGTATAAATTATTTTTTATGTGCTTTTTAAAATATGATGAGTTTATTTTTTATAAATACGAATAAATTAAAGGAGTAAACTCTCTATTTTTTAGTAAGTAATGAAATACCAACAGATTTCTTAATGATAGTGTGATTTATATATATATACATAATTATTTTATATCTTAAAAAAACACTCCCCTAATGTCCCAGTTTTTTATATAAAATAAATATTATTCTGTCATAAAAATAGGCCAGCAAGCAGAAAAATTGCTACTGTTTAATAGTTTCCTCAAATAAATAAATATAAATATATATTGTTAAATAGTCGTTAGACGCATCTTGATCTGGATGCTGGAAATGTTCATGCGCAAACTCCAAACACATACCATATATGTCCATACATCTTCTTGATCATGTGCGAGTGTTTCAAGTTATCTTCCTGGCCTTTTTCTAATTTTTTGTTTCATTAATAAATTTAACACATCCGTGTGAATTGGAAATATTTATATACATATATATGGGATTTAATGCTATCTCCGTGGAATTTATCACATGTCATCAACCGTGTGTCTTCTATTTGATTGTTTATATAAATATGTTAAATTATTGGTATATTTATAAATACAGGGTATGGGTTTTAGTCTCTAACGCTTAGTTTTATTCTTTTTTTATTTTTTAGTCTAATGGTTACTTTTATTCTTTTCCATCTTGTTGTAAAAACTCAATAAAATAAAGTTGTAATGGAGAAAAAAAATTTGGTGATGAAGCTAAAGCTCAGCTTCTTAGTTTACAAATATTCTGACTCACAAGATTTGTCCGGCGAAAACGAATCCATCCAAAGCATATAATTAATCCGTTTAAAATACCACTTAGGTCCATTTAGTTCTTGGAAAAAACATATTTCACATCACATAGGAATGTTATTTGGTTCGAAATATTGTGTTAATTTAATATAATCATATTTAATTGGGATTATTATTGTTGGAAATAGTTTATTACAATATTATGAGATTATCACATATTTGATAATCCAAGATAGACACCAAATTTGGTAATATTAATATTACCAATTTTCTCAGTAATATTTTAGGTTAATAATGTGATATTATTATTTAAATTATTACCAATACAATACTAAATACGGTAATATTTTTAAATTACTACATAACATATGCTAATCTTTCGACATTACCATAAACAGAGTTAGGATGAACAAATCACTCACATCTGAGTTTCATGAGTGACACTATACAAGCTGTGTCATCATTTATTTTTATCACACCATCTCTCATTTCTCATTGTTTTTTTAGCAATTGTTGCTTTATTTGTTTTTGCTATTTATATGTATTTTTGCACTATTGATTTACTTTTGTTTGAATTTTTTAAAACTTTTTTAATTTTTTTAATAAATATATGATCTATTCAATTTATTTAAAAAATTAATTATTTTTTATTTTTAATTAAAACTTGAATAAGTGATAATACTGGAGTTTCTGGGTGGTACTTTCTAGATTTTTAATTAAAACTTGAATCAAGGGACGGGTATGTGAGAAAGACACACTCTATATCACAATGCCCTCACTTTGTGTTGGGCGAAGATTGAACCCGGGGAACCACACTTGAAATCCAAGATAAAAGCCCTACGCAAGGGATCCGGTGTCAATTGACCCATAGTGCTTCCTAAATTTTTGTGTTTAAAAAAATATTGACAAATCACAAAATATATATTAAAAAAAAATTCTAAATATTGGATGAAAAATCTTACCATAATAATTTTTCTTATAAGAACCCACTGCTGAGCAGTGGAATCTACATTGGATCATCGACACCAATGTTATCAATTTATAAAAATATATTTTTTTAAATATCATGTGCCATTTTTTTTTGAATTTCTATATCTGAATATATATATGTAAAATATAGATTAAATAAAAGTGGCAAATTTTTTTAAAAAAAAGTGGATAAACCACAACTATTGCTAGAAAACAAGGTACAACCCTCTACCAAAGGTAGATAAAGAGGCAAGAAAAACCCGAGCAACAAAGCCACTAGCAGTGGTTACAAAGAAACAGAAAAACAAAACCCCACAGAGACACACACAGACAAACACACCGGAGGAGGGGACCTCCACTAAACAAAGCATATGAAAATTATCCCTCCGTAGGCAAATGGTCATCGCCGGGCGCCGCATCCTCGTTGTGTGCATCCGCCCTCAGCCCTAGAAACTCTAAGCTGCTCCTGATACACCTTAGGGAGTTATCCAACCTGCCTTGTGATCTAACCGTGTCGGGAGAACACCAGAGAAGAATAATGCGATCAATTTTCAGGATAACAGCATGAACGGGCGAAACATTGGCGTTGAAGATACAATCATTTCTAGCAAGCCAGATATTCCACACAAGAGCTTTAACCACCAGATCCCCAATAGCCCTTTGTGAATGTCGCAAAGAAAACCTCCACGTAACCCAAATATTGAAGACGGAATCAGGAGGGTCGGGCAACTGTAATAATTAACAAAAATACTCCCAAATGGAGCGAGCAAAGGGGCAATGGATGAAGAGATGGTCCACAGATTCAACACCCCCATGGCAAAGCACGCAAGTTGCCGTAGGTAACTGATTACATCTTCGTTTCTCAAGATTCTCCAGGGTAAGGACTTTATTCTTCCACACCAACCAGTTAAAAAGATTTGTCTTTTTAGGGCACCTGGTTTTCCAAAAGAACCTATGAATAGGGCAGCGCAAACCCCCATCAATTAGGAAATTGTACAAAGACTTCACAGAGAAAACGCCATTTATATTGAGCTTCCATGATTTGATGTCCTTAGATCTATCCCCGCTACTCCCGATATTTATCAGAACAGCATGTACCCTCGGAATCTCGGCAAATGGTGACAGAGTTAACAAATGGGCAAGGTCGAACACCGAACCATTATGCTGATGAGAATTAACGAAGAGCTCGGGCCAAGAGAGCATAGACGCCACCCCATTAAGCCAGGGGTCCTTCCAAAAGAGCGTTTCCTTCCCCGAACGGATCACATGGGAAATATAGGAATGAAAAGAAGGAATAACACTGATCCCGCCACGCCAGAAAAAGGACATCCTGCCCCCAAGTCTAGGGAACAGATCCCAATTCTTCAAGGAGTAGTTAAAGAGTAGCACTTCTGAAAGACACCAAGAATCGTCAGTCAAGAACTTCCACCACCATTTCCCAAGAAGCGCCTGATTGAAGGTGTGCAAGTCCAAGATTCCCCACCCCCCTTGGTCAAGCGGCCTGCAGAGGGCTTTCCAGCTAACTAGCCTACAACCCGGCTTGTCAATATCAGGCCCCTCCCACAAGAAATCTCTTCTGATTTGGTCAATCTTTTTAATTACCCACGCCGGGAGTTGGAAGATAGACATCCAGTATGTCGAAAGGGCCGATAGGACGGAATTCACCAGCGTTAACCGACCCCCGAGCGACAAAAATCTACCATTCCAAGATGCAAGCCTTTTTCGCACTTTAAGGATAATTCCTTCCCAATCCTGCTTCCTAGGTCGCTGACCCGCAATCGGTAAACCCAAGTAAGTAACAGGTAATCGACCCACCTGACAGGACAGGGTCGCAGCCGCATCAATTGTCGGTAGGTCGCCCCATTTACTTGAATAAAGACATGTTTTTGAGAAATTGGTAGCTAGACCCGTCATACCCTCAAAAATTAAAAGGATCAATTTGACGATTCTCAGGTCTTCCAAACCTCCCGTCGTCAAAATCAACAAATCATCTGCATAGTGAAGGTTACACCGAGGTCCAAAGTTACCTAGTGGGATCCCCACTAGAACCTTGGACCTCAAAGCATGGGCGAACATCGCACTTAAAACATTAGTGACCATAATAAACAGTAAAAGTGACAAAGGGTCGTCTTGTCTGAGCCCACGCTGATAACGAATATAACCATTAGGAGAACCATTGATCAAAATATTTACCTTTGAAGACACAAAAATACACTTGATCCAACCGATCCAGCGGTCCCCAAAGCCCCTCACATGAAGAAGGTCAAAAAGAAAATCCCAATCCACATGGTCAAAAGCCTTAGCGAAGTCCACCTTGAGAATGTGCCCCGGTAACCTTCGGTTATTAATACTAAAGATCAGCTCCTCCGCCATCGCAATATTATCCAGAATGCAACGCCCCTTAAGGAATGCCGATTGTTCCCTATCCACCAAAGAATTCATCACCTTACTGAGTCTGGTCGCTAACAACTTGGACAAGATTTTAAGATTTGAGTTGATGAGACTAATGGGCCGAAAGTCCCCTGGCCCTTCAGGATTAGCGCCCTTAGGAATAAGGGCAATGCTAGCCCAGTTAATCCTTTCCAAATTTGCGTGCCCGACAAAGAAGTCCTCACAAAGATGAAAAAGATCCTCTTTGATAACATCCCAGAACAACTGAAAGAATTGGATAGGGAAGCCATTAGGGCCAGGCGCCTTATTCCCACCCAAATCGAAGACCGCAGTCTTCACTTCCTCCAGAGTAAACGGGCCTTCCAGAGGTGACAAATCAATAGGAACCTTATGCATCAACAACTCATGTAAGTTGATCTTAATTCTCGAAGTCCTTCTAGTCCCGAACTGCTGACGGAACTGCTCCCCGAACAACCTGCCGATCACAGCTAGGGTAACCAGGCCCACTGGACCCAACTTGCTGGGCATGGGTCGACTAATGACAGACTCGTAATCGACTCCCCAGGGTGAATTGACCTGGCAAAACCTGTGGATTGTGGGTTAATTTGAGTTGATTGGGGCCTGATTAGGGACTCCTCACAAACCGGCGACCTAAGCCAGAACTCGTTGGTTTTTTAATTTTTTTTTATAGAATAGAATTATTTAAAAAAAACAAAGATTTTGATGAGGATTGAAATACATACTTAAGAAAACTAGACAAGTATTTTACCTGCCACTCCATATTTTATTTATGTTTTCTTAGAAATAGAAACAAATAAATATAAAAGGAAGATCATAAATTAAGTTTTTTTTAATTTATTTTAAAATAAAAATGAATTCTGAATAGATTAAAAATTGAATTTATTGTACTAAACATATATTGTCAGTGCAAAAGAAAGAATTATTAATTTCAAAATTTACTGTTTTTTTATCAATTTTGAGCATAATTAGATTTATGAATATTTATAATTTAATATTTAGTTATGAAAATTGGGAACTTGTTACATTAAATATAATTTCACTTGCATTTAATATTTATGATAATTAAAACCTAAAAAATATTTTTTACAACCACTAAAAAAATGTAAAATAAGTTTTTTTATAACCATTCAAATGGGTTTACTTTATATCCATGGTGATGTTCTTAATGAATTGGTAGTTGTCATTCAATTATGATTAATTTTTATATTTTGATCATCAAACTTCAATTTATATTAAATTGATTACTCAATTTTAATTTGAGTACAATGGACAATAAATTAAAGATTTTAACCCCTAAATGATTATATAGTTATTTGAAAATCCGAGTTAGTCCTTCCCATGACATATTATTAAATCTGTTGTAGGTGTCCATGTCATCGAAAAAGAGTTATATCATTTATTTGGGGCTGAAATATTTTAATTTAGTACTCAATAAAATCAATTAAAAGTTAACTAACCAAATCGATGCAAATTGAATTTCGATGATCAAAATGAAAATAGACCAAAGTTTAATGAGCTACTTAAAAAAAAATCTTATAAATAAAAAAAAAAATCAACCTATTGGGTCACGGGCACGGGTTAGAAAAAATCCAACCTATAACCGGATCCGCTATAGTGCAATTTAGTTACATGTTATCGACCTGGCAGGTTTCCACTGACCGGTTCCGGGCGGGGCCAAAATTCTGCCCATGCCCCCCTCTACTTGGGTTATTTTAACAGTAATTGACATTATTTTAGAATTATTTATTATAATCTCAACATTTTTTTTTGCAATAAAAATGGCACAAAAAAGAAAGCGCGGGAAAGACGAGCGGGGTAGTATTATTTTTTAATTATCTCAGAGTGCAAACCATTTGAAATTCCAGTGTTACTCCATTTCTTATATGTGGTTTGGTTCTAGAGGGGGAGAAGAAGACGGTGAGGAGTGCTAGAAGGGAGTTCTCACCACTGCTTGCATGATGATCTCAAGGGCTGTCTCCTTGTTTAACCCCATTCAAATTTCTCCGATGCCCCTTCTTGATCTCCCTTTCGATGTATGTCTTTTCTCGCCTTCGTTGCATATTCTATGTCGATCATACCATTCTTTTGATAATCGTGCATTTATTAGTTGAATTTTTGTTCTTTTTCATTATCATTGTTGGATGCATTGGTTCCATTAATAATTAGAGGTTTTTGGATTTGAATTACATGGCTCTGTTTTTTTGAGTAATCTTGATCAATACTGCCATGGTGTTTTGGTGACTGTGCTTGGTGGATGATGTTTTGATCTCCTTGAATTTCACAATAGTTTAATAAATTAATTGAAAATTTGTGCATCCACTGCCATATAATTTGTTTGGATTTTGATTAATCCAAAGAAAACAATGGAAGGTCAATCTTCTAATTCCTAGGTTTCTTTTGATTTTATATTGTATAATATATGGATTTCAAGACTCGTTGAAATTAAGAACCAATATTAAGGCAATAATAGTATTCCCATATACAACAGAAAACTGAGAGATCACCAGAATATATGAGACATCCAGAGAAATGTAGTGTATCTATTCACTGTTGTCATTACTCAGGAAAAGTGGATAATTCAGAACTAAAAGCTTGAATTAGGATTTTTTTTTTTTTTTTGGTTCAGTAATGTTCATCTATTCTCATTGAGGCTATTTCAGGAGTACAAAGCAAGAAGCACAAAATATTAAGCTTAAAACGTTTTCTGTCATGATTGATTTATATGTCATACATATGTGTATATTGAACATATACTTGAAGTCACCCAAGGCAATGAAAGCTTATTGTTCTCTTGATGAAGGTGGTCTGTAGCTCATACATTTTCTAGGAACAGATAATCAATGTGTCTACATGTTGTTGCCTTTTGTCGCCATTATTGAAAAATATTTAAATTGTGCTATTGTCTAACTTCTTTTGTCAAACAGGCATCTAATAAACTGCAGACCTACAAATGTAAGGGCAGACAGATGCCATTCTCTGGGCTTTAGCAGTCTATTACAACTGGGGTTATTTTTCTTTTCCTTTATACAGCTTCCTCTGTTCAAATGTGGTCCATGTCATGGAGTTCTTCCTGGTTATGAATTCCAAAAATTTGAAAGGTTAGTTATCATGAAGTGCTCAGTGGTTCTCTTTTACTCTAGCTGTTATTTCTAACTAGTATCAAAGTTTTCACCGGTTGTTTCTAACCAAGTGCAGGTTGGCTACAAATAAGATGCCCAGAACATTTTCAGAGTTTGGGCAGGAGTTTTTTACCTGCATGGGATGGTAACATGCATCTCTATGATTACACTCTTTTAAGTCACAGTATTACTTTTCGTTTAGCTTATGATCCATTCATTTTGCTGGAATTTATATGTGACAACTTGACTACTTTTTTGTTGTACTAATTAAGGATGTGCACCTGGCTGCTAGCCATCTTAAAATATGCACTTATGCCTACGGTCATTAATGAGTCTTTTATGGGTATAGATCTTGTTCATCTAAGTAATTTTGGGTTTTCTTCTTTTTAAAAGGTTTGTTTTTTCTTTTGAGGCCGTACCTGTTGTCTTTCCTATCAAAGACCTTGCATGTATTTAATTGGGTAAATTAGCTTTTGAGAGATAAAGTTTATACCCCTTTTCATCTTTAGCAGCTTAATTAAATTCATTGCAATTTTTACTTTTCATCCAATTTGACTGACATTAGACCCCATCTTTCTTGCTTTTAATAGTGAGTGGCAAATAAGGCCAAATCATATATATGGTCTTTTACAAGAGATATAATGCATATATATATATATTCTATTGTGATAAGTATTAATGTGAATCATGATAACTGTCGTCTGTTCTCTATTATCAGTTATGACGAATCTGATGATCCTATCCCTGTCATTGACTGACCAGCGAAAAGCATCCAATACTCATCAAAGCAAGAACCGTTGAACATGTCTACGTTCTCATGTTTCACAGAACACGTGTGAGAGCTGGCGTGGTAATTAATAAATAATGCTATTAAATTTACGAAATGACATAAATGCTTAGCATTTCGTCAAAAGTACCCTTCAGTGGCATACATGGAAGAGCTTCTTTGTTTGCAAAAAGAGAGGAATCCCTGCCGTTTGTTATCATCATCATCTGACGGGGCCCAGTGGATGGGCGGTGATGGATGGGTGAGCTACCACTGCGGTCAGCTTTACCGTTGGCGAGGTGGCGGGGATTTTAAGGCATATGGAGGGGTAGTTTGAGAAATACGAAATATTAATCGGAGATGTTATGTCAAAGCCCTGCAAACCGAGGTTTTAGCGTCTTTGGCTTTCGAGCCGAGAAGACTTCTGACAACTTCTATGGTTCATCTGTTCTCCGTGAATTGGCGACAAGAACAAGTCTTTGTTGATTTCGTGGGGTGGACTCGAGAAGCTTGTTTTTTGTTTGAGGGATTCAACTTCGGTGCGTATTTCTCTCTGTTTTGTTGGTTTTTTTTTTTCTATGTTCTTTTCCATGTCTGGTACTGGGTGAAGTTTTTCTAGGAGTTTTTGAAATTTATGGTTTTTTGTATTTTTTTGCAATGTTTTTGAAGCCAAATAGATTTTTTTAGTTAAATTTCGTCTAGAATGTATAGAGATGGTCATCCGATGATAGTCTAATAATCGGTGTAACATATTACAGAGTTTTCTCCTTGAGATTTTTTTTTTCAGAGAGAATTTAGGAATTTTTTGTTGTAATTTAGACCTCTTTTCAGAGGTTTATGAAGGGATGTGAATGAATGTATTGGGGGAACGATATCTTTTTGAACATATTACAGGTAGTTTATTGTGCTATGTTTGTTGTTCTCTTGCATTTATTGAAATTTTCTCTTTTTAGTTTGTGTCCTTATTCTTTTTTAAATCTTCAAGTAGACTACTGCTGTCCAGGAAGCATTCATTTCTTTAGCTAGACTTTTTTTGGTTGGGGCATCAAATTCAACATCCTTGAAATGTAAGTCTTGTGCGCAGTTGAATTATTCGTTGGCAAGGTTCTTCAATCTCCTTCTATATTTGATTGAAATGAGCTTCTATTAGATGAGTTTTTTTTTCCTTCTAAAGTTTGTAATGCCAGGTATTTATAAATAAGAATTGTTGTTACATTGTTTTTTTTTTTTGGTGTACCTGATGAAGTGTGTTATATGAGGTAAACTACTTTGAGCATTAACTCCTTTTGGCCACCCAATAATAGCTAATGTGATCCTCAACCGTGCTTCAAGTAGATGTTTGTGCTAATGGGGGGGTGTTTTTAATGCACCTCTCCATGTGCAGAGATATATGTGCTCAGCCCTTGTGGGTTCATGCATGCTCATTTCTGAATTTCTTCTATGGCCATGGGATCCTTGTTCTAGTTGATGCTGTGAGTGGATTTTATACTGATGAACAAGTTGATGATATGCTTATTTTGCTTCCAGGAAACTTGCAAAGTTTGATGTTATCCAAACTGTGACTTTTGTAAATAATCAAACCTCAAAACATAGGATGGTGACAAAGAATCCAATTAGACTACCTGGAAACAGTGGAGGTAGAAATTGGGCGGTGAATAAGCGTTCTTCAAGCTTCACCTCATCCAAGAGTGATGCGGCTGCTCAAGAGCTGGGGATACCTTTAAAGGGGGATGGGTTCCAAGGAAAAGAGAAAAACTCACTTCCTAATCGGAGTGGAAGTGCACCACCTAGCATGTGTGGTTCTTTAGCTTCGCTAAGGAGCCTAATGGGCGAACCGGACTTCGCTTTGGATAGGAACTTGGGAAACTTGAGCAATATTATTGAGGGCTGTGAATCAGAAGCAAAGCTTCTTACTGATTTAGCCAGCTATATGTACCATTGCTCAAATGCATCTCTGAATCCTGGCTTTGCTTCGTCTTCCATTTCACAGGAATCTCAATTGGCGGTGGACCTCATGGGTGGCTTGCAGGATAATTGGAGACTGCCCTTATTTTATGATAGTGACAAAGAATCCTTGCCTACTTCAAACTCTATGCGTGCTGCTCGTAAAGAGGAACCTGATGACAATTGTTCACCCAAACAAGAATCTGATGATCGTTCTCGTAGGAACTCTGAATTTGCATCTGCAGGATTTATGACTCCATCAAAAGTTCATCAATATCGCGAAAGTCTAGTGGATCTGATTCAGGTATTATATGTTCATTTAATTTTTTTTTTTCTTGTGCACTTTTATCTAAATTTAGATTAATCCTAAAAATGAAGTTTAACTGCCAATGATTGCTTTAAATGATTGTAGATAACCTTTCATCTATTTGACCATGTTACATGGATGATTGCTTTGATGCATTACAAGATATGTTTGTTCTATAACTTTAATTGCCTTTTAGTAAATTATTACTGCTTATAGGATGGATATGATTAAATTCAAACATCTCATCATTTCCTATTACTCAGCAAACTGTGAAGTTTTCTTATGCCTATCTCTATTGCATGTTTAGGAGGATTTTTCCCATGCCCAAAATTTTGTGTATTATAATCAATCTCAGATGACGAATCATGTCGCAACAGAAGTTGCTGATTTTGATGCCAGTGTCAAATCTTCTTCTGCTGAAATGGTTAAAATTTCAGAGCTGAAAGCCACAGTTGATGTTTGCTCCAGGTCACCTATTCTATGTCCTAGTTCAACATGTTCTATACCAAGTTGCGATGATTCATCTGTGTATGATTTGTCAGTATCAGCTTCATGTTCATTGTCTCCCAACAGAAGTGCAAGCCCCCATTCGCCTCTAAATAAAGATTTGACTGCTGAGAAGGCTAAACTAGCCAGTGGTGTCAACGTTTGCGGTGTTTCTGACTCAAATATTTGGGATACCAAATCTAGTACAAACAGTGCAGGGACATCAAATGACAAGCATTTAATTAATTATTCCTGGCAACATCCTCAACTAAATGGTTCACATCAAGGAAGCTTGATGTCTCGTCAGTCTCAGATTGCTACACAAGGAGTTCAGTTCTCCAACAACCCTGTCATTCCTTTTCCTCACATACAGACAAAGATGACTTCAACTGAAGCTGGACGAGGACTGCACACTAGTGACATTAATCTACAGTCACATGGAATTGGCGCTCATGGAGCCACTTACCACCCTAATTTGCACCCATCTGGCTTATTCACTCCTCCATGTAACATAAGTGCATATGCTTTGCCTGCCTCAGTTATGCCACCATTTGTAACTGGATATACTCCTCATAGTGCCCTCCATTTTTCTTTAGATAATCCTGTCAGCCCTTACATTAGCCCTAGGAATTGTGGAGTTTCCAGCGGTGGAAATATTACTTTTGGAGTTGATTTGCAGCATTTCTATAACTTGCATGGACAGCTGAGGGTCACTATGCCACCATTTGAAGATCCTGTGTGCATGCCGTATTTTCAACGTCCTGTGGGTTCATATTCGTATGCAAATCATTATGGTTCCATGGTTTCAAGGGGATCTGCAATTGGAAGCATGGCTGATTTTTATGGTCCACAGAAAGGGCTGATTCCAGCTGTATATTCACCTGATCCAAGGCTTAACTTGAGTGCAACAGGTGCTGGCAATCCAAATCCTAGTAGAGATCCTTTTGCAAGTCCAACTTACTATGGAAGGCCACCCAATATTGGTGTTGCCATGCAATATCCAACATCTCCGGTTGCTTGTCCTGTGTTTCAGCAATCACCTGTTCCTGGTGGATGTTTTTCAGGAAGGAAAAGCGAGAACATGAGGTTACCTTTCTCTGGGAAAAAGTCAGCCACTTCTTGTTGGCAAGGACAAAGAGTCCATGAGAAGGTTGGCAATATGAAATCACATTCTTTCCTACAAGAGATGAAATCTAGTAAAGGTCATAAATTTGAGTTATCTGAAATTGTTGGACACATTGTTGAATTCAGGCAAGTTTCCTTAACTTCCTTTTTGTATTTTCCACCAGGTAAACGATATGATTCTGAAACTGATTGTTTATAACTGTTGGCTTCAGCGGCGACCAACATGGGAGTCGATTTATTCAGCAGAAGTTAGAAACCTGCAGTGTTGAAGAGAAGGACTCTGTGCTTGAAGAAGTTCTCCCTCATACTTATACACTAATAATTGATGCATTTGGGAACTATGTTATGCAAAAGGTATTGAATTGGTTATTATATTTTATCTTCTTTCATCCCTTTTGCAAAATCATATCTTACATATGTATTCTTTTCTTTTCTTTTCACATGTTGCCTAAGATTTTTATTGGGTTTTTTCATATGTTAAGCTAAATGTACTTCCTTCACCTGTAGTTCTTTGAACATGGAAGCCCTGAGCAAAGGAAGCGACTTGCAGATCAGCTTGTAGGCCATGTACTGCCGTTGACTCTCCAGATGTGTGGTTGTCGTGTAATTCAAAAGGTACTCTTGCAGACTTGCATTTTAGCTTACATCAATTTTTTCAACCATTGTTGTGAGTGGGAGTTGAACCCGCAACTTCTCACTTGGGAGGGGCTTATATTGAATTGCCGTTGTCTTATGGGTTTGGTAAAACTGATAAAAGTTGGATCTCTTTACATGGACAAATTCTATGCGATTAACCATTAGTAGATGATATGACTTATCCTGGCTTCTAACTCAGTTATTGTGTTTTCATCAGAGGCCTGTTCTAATAATGATGAACTTGTTCATTATCTCTAAGTTATAACCTCATACTTACTATAGCTACTTTAGGAAGGAGCTGGCCACTATTAAATTTGTGTATCTGGAATTCTCTGCTGGATTTTTACATGGTTCATTCCGTCACAGTTTTGGACATTTTTGAGGGTCTTCATTTGTTCATGATTAAATGTAGTGCTTTCTCGAATAGAGATTCGTCCTGACAATTGGGAACTTCAGGGGCAACATGTATTGAATTTATTGTTTTTGTTTCTGTTCCTCAGGACCTATGACATATCACTGTTCACCAGTACTTATGAAAATGCCTATTTTACTGCTTGAATCTCTAAAGGTTGTTCAAACTTCAGAAAAAATGAGTCTTCCAAGGTTGTGAACTTTTTTTTTTTTATCTAAGTAGTTTCTTTTCAAATGTGTAGGCGCTTGAGGTCATTGAGCTTGATCAGAAAGCAAGACTTGTCCTTGAACTTGATGGAAATGTGTTGCAATGTGTACGTGACCAAAATGGAAACCATGTAATTCAGAAGTGCATTGAGTGTATGCCAACAGAAAGAATCAGTTTCATTATTTCAGCATTCTGTGGTCAAGTTGCGACACTTTCAACCCATCCATATGGTTGCCGGGTTATCCAGGTCAAATGAAGTGCTACTGTGACTTGTTAACCTATTATTTTCTTTGAACTTCTGAAATTAACTTATTTTGGTGATTTATTTAGAGACTGCTGGAGCATTGTACTGATGACATGCAAACTAGTTGTATTATGGATGAGATTCTGCAATCTGCTTGTTTCCTTGCTCAAGATCAATATGGCAATTATGTCACCCAGGTACTGCTTGTTCCACTTTATCTCACTACAACCACAAACTATTTCTGGCAATGTTAGCCTACAAACTATTTATTTTATTTTTATTTTTTAGTACATTTCATGAATAAGAATTAATTAGCATCTTCCACTCAGATTCCGTATTTAATACTGTGTTATTTTCCTTTGAAGTTTTCACATCTTTGAGAAGGTTACATCAATGAAACCTGCATGTCGTTTGTTTTTGCCTTCGTATAATGAGGCTAATTCTCTATTTCTTTTCAGCTTGAGCTACTTATATTATCATTTCTTTTGTCAATCGCTTTTATTCTGCTTTTTTAGATGACACTACTTGTAAAGGGTACTCTGCTTTCTTGGAATCTTTGCAGAGTATGTATAATGTGGCAATGGCTTATGTAGGATTGTTTATTATAGCAAAGGGGAACTGAATATTTGTTTTTTTATTGCTGTGGTGAATATATGGTTCAAAAATGATTGAATTCAGTCAGTAACAGAAAATAGGTGAATGTGAAAATTCTTGAACCCAGGTACTATTCAGTTTGACCACACGCTTTAAGCATAAGAGATCTATGGCATGCTATTAAAGTCTTGACAAATAATAAAACCACGGACAAAAGTGAAACAGTCTAGATGTCACATGCTCTATTAATCAGAGAGATGCTTCCAGTTCCTGTGTGCAGTTTTCACCATTTGCCTTGCATTGATGTATGCTACTTTCTACTATTGCACTTTTGTTTTGTGCGAACTTAAGTGAAGGAAAAGGAAAGCACTTCTTCTGACATGCAAAGTCTGACAGCTTTGTAATCTTTGCAGCATGTTCTGGAGAGGGGAAAGCCCCATGAAAGGAGCCAGATAATTTGTAAATTAGCTGGGAAAATAGTGCAGATGAGTCAAAATAAGTTTGCATCTAATGTTATTGAAAAATGCTTGGAGCATGGTGATACTACCGAGAAAGAGGTCTTGATTGAAGAAATACTGGGACAAACTGAAGGAAATGATAATTTACTGGTAAGCAGTCAGTTTCTTCCTGTTTCACTTTTGATTTCTTTTCTTCTTTATCCTTTTTAAGGATGAGTAATTGTGTCAATTAGTTGCTTGATATTTGAGACAAGGGTAACTATTATTTGATAATTTTGTTTCAATTTCCAACAACTTATATTTTTATCCAATCTTCTGATTGCTGCTGTTAAGAGAAGATTTTTCTTCTGGATGTCTTCCTTTGTTAGTTTCTTTATGACCTGGGGTCTACTTATTGATTTGTCCACATGACGTACCTTCCCTTCATTAGTTGTTTTAGGACCACTGACTTGCCTACACCCCCAATATGAGGTTGTAACTGGCTTCATTTTGATTCATGCGTTGCATTCTTGATGATACTTGACCTATTTCAGAATCTAGTTTACATAGATTTTGCTTGGTTGTGGCCTATTGTTCATCTTATTCACTTTAGTGTGGGCCTGTGGGGTTGAACTGGTAAGCGCGTTCTTTCTCTTGATGATGGCCCATGTTAATTTGCTTCATTTACAACTGTTCCAACTATGGTGCACAGGTGTACTTCCACCTATAAATTGACACTTGCTTGAATCTCTAGCACCCTTACCTTATTCTAGCCTCAATTAGTGTCCAAAACTGTTGTGGCGTGCTTGATCTGCGAACTATTAGTGTTTGCCTGAACTGCGCTCTGCGTGAGTACTTACCTATGCTTATTGTCTTTTGCATTTTAGAATATTAACCTCAAGGTTTCCATGATTGGCATTTGGATGAATTACTGCCTTGGTTTGTGATAAAATTACCATGTTTCATCTTCTTCCAGATAATGATGAAGGATCGATTTGCAAATTATGTGGTTCAGAAGATTCTTGTAACATGTTCTGATAAACAGCGTGAAATTTTGCTCAACCGCATAAAACTTCATGTACAAGCTTTGAAGAAGTACACCTACGGGAAACACATTGTTGCTCGGGTGGAGCAGTGGCTTGGTGAAGGTAATACTGTTTTTCTCTGAGCTGCCTCCTTCTACAGTGCTAATTTATTTTTGGAATTCTTGTCTGATAGGTTTTTCAATATTGTAATGGCTGTGTAACTAATATATGACTTGAAAACAAAATTCTGAATTTTATCCAATAAAAAAAACCCCCGAAGATTACATGGGACCTTTGCTTTCATACTTGGGTGATGAACTTGCTGGCCATATGTTGCTCGAGCATTGTATATAGTTACTGTTTGATTATCAGAATTCCGCATACCCACTAGACTTTGCCAATTGCATTTACCGATTAGTTATTAACCTCAGCAGGGGAAACAACAGAAACTATATGAGTCTCCAAGGCCAGCCACAATTTACCAAATATTACGCAGACATCATGTCTTCTTGTATGACCAAAACTCGATTTCAGATGATGTATATTTCAGCTTGCTTTCTGTTTAAGATTTTCTCCATCATTTTCATTCTTTGATTCTTTGTGCAGAAGGTCAAGATCTCAATTCTTGAGATATGCAGATGAAAGGCCGCGCCCCATGACCTGTGGCTCTACTGTGTTTATTGGTCTAGCGTGGCGGGAGACCTGAACAATTTGACCAGGAGGATGCGGGTGATGGTGATGAAGTATAAAAACTGCTCATAAGTCATTGCTGGTAAACAAGCTTCATAAGGTAACTGCTTTATACTTGTACAGGTTAATTCATCCTTGGGCATCTTGTAAGTTTCAGAATAGCCTAGTAGAAAATATTGTTTGTGTTCCTGCATTAGTTTGTTAAGTGGTGTGATATATTATGCACAATTTAGCATACAAAAATTTAGTTTAGGTGCTTGTTCAGAGGTGCTGATGATACCTTACATGGAGTGTATGATCAGATTGGTTTTATAATTTGCCCTCCTTATATTGTTTGATGTCCATGTTTGCGCATGATAGCATTTTATTCAAATTCGGGTTAATGTTATGTTATGGTTCAGACTACAAGATTATTTACAGCATCTTTTTAGAAAATCATAAAATAGAACCTCACGTCGTCTATCCACATCCTTGCGTGTCCCGTTCTGTTTGTGACAAAGTTATTGGAATGGCCATCAGGTCCTGTACTGTCCTGTCTTATCATAAAGCCATGTTTCCCATTCCTTGGACATAAGTTCTCTTCTATTATTATTCCTACATTTTCAGAATGCTTAAGGAAAAAATTAAAAAAAAATAAAAAACTCGACATAAAAACAGAAAACAATATAAATCAGTTAAAATAAAATTAAAAAAAAAAAACTCCATCTTTGAACAACTTCAACTGTACAAATGAAATTTCCTATTGTTATATCAGACGCTCCTCTTAAGTCTTAACACACCTCTACTCTCTCTCGTATTACATGAATCCCATTTAAAACCACCAGGATTCAAACCTGGGAACGCATTGTCTGCTGCACAGGATCACTAACTAAAGACCTCCCTGATTCTGATTCTGAATCTGCAACAATGAGTCAAATCAATGTAAAATAAACAACAACAGACAACACATGAAAGAACAAAGATTCCAACAATCATATAAAATGAAATAGTACCAACCACTTGATGAAGAAGAAGAAGAAGATGATGACGAACTTCCAGAGCTACTACTGCTGCTGCTGCTCCCACTACTCTCCTTCTTTTCACTCTCCACACCTTCTTCCCCTTTCTTCTCCACCACCACTTCCAACTGCCCAAAAACCCAAACAAAATCACATTCTCATTTATTCACAAAATAAAAAAAAAATTATATTCTCAAAAAATAACTGCTACTCAACCCATCCATAATTACCTTATCACTGTTATTATTATCATTATTTAAATTTTCATTTTGAGCGTCATTAATATTTTTCTCGATATTATTATTAATATCATTAGTGAGTATGGGTTTCGTCTGCCCGTGCTTGTTAAGAAGAAAGAGATCCAATGACCCAGAGCGTATCATTATCCAAATCCTCAAATTGGAGCTCGATCTCATCCCCGTTCGCCCTCATCTTCACGTCTCGCTTCCTCAGCATCTCGATCACCTCCGCCATCTCCTCCATCCCCAACCCCTCCAACCTCTCTCTCAGACCATCCTTCTCCTCCACCGTCATCACCCTCCTCTTCCACACCTCCCCCAATCCTATCCGCTTCTTGTAAACCTCGTACGCCGGATAATACATCCTCTCGAACTTCACCATGAGTTGCTTGGCGAGTCCGTGGACGACGTGCTCTGGGGGATTGTACAGCATCGCGTTATCAAAGGTCAGCTTCACGTCGGCGGCGAACTCCGTCGGGCACTGGTAAAACCCTTTGCTCAAATTTGCCTTCACGGTGCCCAAATCCATCGGGATCTTGATGATTTGATGGTAATCGTATAGCCCTAATCCAAGCACATCAACGGGAGCGTTGAACCAACTCGCGCCTCTCTGTTTCATGATTTTGTTCACAATCTCAAGACACTTCCTCATCATGGCGGCAAATCCCTTCTCCGACTCCGATCGCAGGTCTTCCGCCTTCTTGGCTTTCTTCTTGGGCGGCAATCTCGTCTGGTTTCCGGCCGACGAGCCACCGACCCATCTTATCATGTTCCGAACCTGCTCGAGTTCCCAGGCAAGCCTCGTCTTGTGCTCGTGTAGTTCCCTTTTCGAACAACTCGAGATGTTAATGCTGTAATACCGATCGAGATCCCGATGACGCTTTGATTCGCCGGCGCCGCTTCTTTGAATCCGATTTTCCTCCTCTGCACCGCCATCGCTGGGAATCAAGTTCTTCTTCGTAGGTTGAATACCGTCGCCGTTGCTGTTGCCGGCGGCGAGAAGAGGGGTATTGGGTCTAGGGTTTTGCTCCGCATACGACTTGGTGTCCTCGAGGTGTGAAACCATCACGGACTCCGATGCAAACGATGTTTGGCCGAACCAGAAAGAGCGCGTGCGTTTTGTGGCTAAACAATTCCAAAAGGTATTATACTATTATTACTCTTTCTTTCTTTATATTTATATTTATATATATATATATATATATATATATATATGTTGAAAATACTGTCGGATAACTTCTAGAATTATTTATTTTATTATTAATTTATTTTGGGAGTAATAATAATATGGTAATTAGATATAAACGCTAACTAAACAAAGGCCTTTCTTCTTATTATATTTTTAAAAAGGCTTTATTTGGATAGAGATCTCACCTATAATTGGCTTTTATTAAAATTCAAATTCATGAACCATTTTTATTAAAATTAAAACTTGAAATAATGAGAAACTCATTAGCTAACTAATAACCCTCACCTTTGAGTTTAGTTAATTATGACAAAATTTTAGAAACAGGTGATATTAGAAAATCTTTGAAAAACTTCCGTATAGTGTTGGGATAAGTTTGAGAATAGAATTGGTAATAAAAAAGTGAAGAAAATTGGTCTGTATGTATAGTAGAATTTTTTTTTTTTAGTTAGGGAATTTTACTTGCTAATTATAACTCATCCATATTAGATTTGAAATATGTATTGTTATTATTATTAATGTTTTGAATATAATAAACTTCAACTGTTAATATAAGGAAATAATTAAAAAAATAAACATTAATTCTACAATTATAACTATTTATTATTATGTTGAAATAATTTTGTAATCAGGTTTATTAGAGAAATGAGATAACACGTTTTTATCTTAAAATTTTTACGAAATCTAAATACAAATCTATGCATTTCTTTTAAATTATTGTTATTGTTGGTATTTGCTATTTTGCTTCTCTCTCTCTCTCTCTCTATATATATATATATATATATATAATGACATTATTTACTCTCAAATACTAAGCTTATACTACCATTCATTTATATTAATTGAGTGTTTAATTTATAAAATAAGTAATAAGTTAGATATTATTATTATTATTATTATTATAAACATTTATTTCATAAAATCAGAGTTAGAAATGATTAAAAAAAAAATGATAATATTGACTCAGAAGGATTCATGGAAAATATATAACTACATCTGTAATTGAGGTTGGCCATGTTGATTCATATCTTTAAATGCCATATATATGTACTCTTATATACATAATTACCAAAAGCAAATTCTTGTTTCTTGTTTTTGTCAACCTGAATGGCTACCTAGTGCGGTGCGATGCGGCTGCCTATCTGGGAGCAAGCGATCCAACTCCATCAGCGTCCCACGGTCCAGAACACGCCAATCAAGCACCAGCGGTTCCTCATTCAAGATCATGTCTGGGTTGTGCTCCTTCAACATGGACACCACTTCCACCTTTGCCATCGTCGCCACCAACCACCCTTTCATCCACTCCCTCACCGCATTCTTCTCTTCATCACCCATCAACCCTCTCCGGCGCTTATCATACTCTTGATAAAACCGAAAAATAAACCTTCTCAAACTTGGCCCAAATCTTGCCGGCCAAATCATGAATCTTGTGTCCCTCGGGTTTGAAGAGTTGGGCGTTATCGAAGACGAGCTTGACATCTGCGGCGAACTTGGTCGGAGTCTTATCGTATACGCCCCACCCCCCCGTCTCAGATTGCTCCTCACCCTGCCAAGATCCATGGGCTTATAGTTGTGGAGGCCCAACTTGATGCTGTGGCCACTTGGCGCCTCGTACTTTGCTCATCGTCTTGATCATCTCGAGACACTCTTTCGTCATCCTAGCCTTCAGCTCCTTCTCCGCCTCCAATGCTACTTCTTTCTTCTTCCTGGGCCTGGGCCTAGGCCCACGTTTGGAACGGGCCCGCTTCGTCAGCCACGTCTTCGTCAGCATTTTTAACTCTTCCACTTCCGGTGGTTGCCAGCCACTTCCTATTTTTGGCTGCTGGCTTATTTATTACTTATTAGAGCCCATGCTCTATCCGAGTCGGCGCTCGGGAAATCTCTAAATAATTATTTATTATAATAAATTAATATAAAATTAATATATGAATATAGTTAAAATATCTTTTAATTTAATTTTTAATAAATTCTATGTTTTCTTTTAATTAATGTTTATTTTTATTCTTATACTTTTAATTATTTATTTCAAACATATGGCACTTCTTCTGTTTCCCAGATAATTTACAGTTTTTTATTTTTTATTTTTAAACATAAATTTATTATATTGATATTTTTATTTTTATTTTTAAAATTTTCTTTTGGTAGATTTAAAATATATCTATTAAAAGATTAATATCTCATATAAACATTTGTTAAAAAAATTAAATAAAATTTTGTTTTTCTTAAATAAATCTGAAGCTCTATTTTTAAATTTAGCTTTAGACCTTCACTCAAGTTGAGCCACTCCAATGTGCTTATGTGCTATATGCCAATATGCATGATGATGTATATATATATATATATATATATATAATTAAATTATTACACAAGAGTAATGGTTGACATCATTAATTTTTAACCTGTAATCTAGGGCGAGGAAGCATCAAATGTTTTGTGATTGCTATTTTGTTATTTTATTATTTTTTAAAAATAGGAACAAATAACAAGTAAGATTTGAAGCATATTTTTTTTAGTAATGAGGGGAATAAAATACTGCTTCCCTTAGTTCCCTATTATTGCAAGGTGGTGTGGCTATTTTTTGAATTTTTTAATATTTACTTTGTATTTTTAAATTTTGTTTGTTTTAAGGTCACTGGTCTCATTGCCCCTCTTATTTTCTGATTTTAGTTAGTAATAATATAATTTATTTACGTAGAGTAAAAAGGGTGAAAAATAGTAATTAAGAACTGAAGTTCTTATATATTGATTGATTATTGATTTTTATCCAAAAAAAAAAAAATTGATTATTGACTGAAAAACGTTGGAAATTATTGCATGATTTTTCTTTACTTTCAATTAAAATTTTGAATTTAAATTTATATTTATTTGAATTATTATACTAATTATCGAAATTTCCTAAACTCTATTTTTTTAAAAAAAGTTATTATTAAAACCAATTTATACAATTTTTTTCATGTGACATGAAGAAAACACACTCCACAGAGATTTCCACCGGTTTGCATGGCTTGGACTGAGCCTTCCTCTCGGCCAAACCATACATATTAACATATGTAATTGACACAATATTTTGGTTACATAAATTCTTCAAAGATTTTGTGAAAGAATATTGATAATCACTTTATATAACGGGTGGGGGAACATGAATAAATCAACCATGGTCACTAATTAATAAAGCAAAATGCCGCCTTCGGTCGCGGTAATAATAATAATAACAACATATACTAAACAAAGACAAAGCACACACTAGTACTCTGTTAGGTGTTTATTTCATGTGATGTGCTGAAAAGAGGAAACAAAACCACATAATAATCAAACAACAAACTACAATAAGCATGCTCATGACCCGTATGCCATGGCAATGATTTCTTAGACTATTCCCTTCACTAGATTTGTTTGGAAATGGAGAGTGTGCGAGAATCCCATGGCCAAACATCCGTCACACAGCTTGTTACTTCACCGCCAGAGATCCTGCTCTGCAGGTCATCCAAGCCAGTAATGCTCTGATTCAGTCCATCCTTGGCTTCTCGGTTTTGCATTCCCATGTTCTGGACCTGACCATCTGCTGGGATGCCAATGATATTGAAAACATCGTCTCCAGGAACTAGCATTGTTGGCAGCACTTCTGCTGCTCGGCATGGCTGCCTTGTGTTTAACATCTGAACCAATCCCAGTTGGTTTTGCAGGAGATGGTCCATGCTGCATGGCAAGGAACCTCGAGCTACCATATCTTCAGCCATCTTGACCTGCAACCAAACCGTAATCCAAAAGCACTTAGACAACTTCCGACATTCATCTGTTTCTTGAAAAACTTATGCTCATGAGGCTATGCTTGCCGAAGTGCAGTGATGAGAAAACAACAGAGAATCCACAGTAACAACAACATTTTGAAAGTAATGTCCACAATTGATACTTAATTAAATGTGGTCATCAATCTAGTAGTAATGGAGGGAAGAGGAATTAACATACACAAAATTACATACCTTAACCCGCAGTGCTTCCACGTCAGACTTGAGCACACGGTGATCTGTCACAGCTTCCCCAAATTGTTGATTGGCGTCTGTTAGTTGCTTATACAAAGAGGAATTCTCTTCTCTTAGTTGATCAACCTGGTTGATTCAGCAGAGGAGAGTAAATAACAACATCAAATACACTATTGCTGGGATTAATCATTATATATATAATTACCTGTAGTTCAAGATCTGCCAAGTGGGCCTGCTTTCTCTTCCTTGATCTTCTAGCAGATTCTCGGTTGGACACCATCCTTATAAGCAACAACAATGAAAAGGAAATGAATATTGGCTTTTAGATGGTGATCAACACACGTGCAGACACATGAGCATGAGATAGTCAAGCAACCCTTTAGGATTCAAATGCCATGTAATTGAAAGGTACTGACGACTACATATAAGTGATCATGTAGTTTTTGAGGATTGATAAAAATCCATGATTAGAAAAGGACTGGTGGGATTTCCCAAAAGAAGTCTAATATCATTTACAGTCCATGTGTGCTCTGTAATCCAGTAATCCACCTTAATGCATCCGATATCTTTTCTTTTGGTTATTTATTTATTTTTTTTACTTGCTTGGATCCTATCAAGTTTCACTTAGATGGGAACACTTCTAATCAAGAGAAAGTTTCTTCACATAGTAGGCTCATAAATAATATTTCAAACTCTGTTAAATATGATGAAGAGGTGTTCATAAGTAAAAGCAATATCCTTTGCTCTAGCTGCATCTTGTTGTTTGTGTCTTTCAGCATTTACAGAAAGTAGAAGCATATAAAGATTACCTTCTCATACGTTTTATGTCAGTCTTGTTTGTACTCTGTTCCATTTCCTGTGATTCATCATCTGACTGCTCTGAACCACTTGTACCTCCAAGGGCCTGGTAGTCATGACCTTTAGGCTTTAATGAGCTCGTTGGGCTGCTCGCTGTAACAAATTCCATGAATCCAAGATGTCCCTGTGTCAGTACTTGCAGCAAGGCAGATGTTGCAAATGAAGAGTATTTTTATGCAGTCAAAGACAATTAATTTGCTCAGATTTCAGAAATAGGAAAGTTAATAGCATTCAAGCAATTGAATTTATGCTTTTGGCAGCATATTAGTCAACTACCACCTTGCCAGATTAAGAGAATAGTTCCGACTCTGAGATTCATAATTTGCTATACTTGTTTGCTTCATCATTTGCCTTACTTTTTTTGCAACTACTCTCAACACAATCATTCATAAAGAGGCTACTGATTAGATAAGCATGCATGATGACTACTGTCCAGTGTCCACCACTTCAGTGATGTTCACAATTACACATAATATCCTATGCTTCTTAACAAGAATTTGCATTAATTTTTGTTTTACTGTCCCATAATCATTTTATAATCAACAACTCCTAGAGGGATAAGAATTATCACTCATATTAGTCCATTCAATTTTTTCTTCTATTATAAACATAAGAAGTCAAGATCTTCTAATGGATTTTTTGTCAAAATTTCAATCTTTTTTTCTTATAAAATTAACATAAGGCAGTTTTCCCCTACTGCATGAATGAAAACATACAGTAATAAATCCTTTCAGATTATTTTACCAAAGAAATTATCCAAATGTTCTCAGTGCTTCAAAATCATAACACACAAAGAAAGACAACACGAAACAAAGGTCAACCTGATTAAAGAGAATGAAAAAGGAGGCACGCATACCACACACGGATGATTGGGTTTCCATGGTCGGAGATAATTTGGCTTGCTTGAAAGTCTTGAGGGGCTGAGACAACATCTGACTTCCTGCCATAGAATCACCAATCCCCACTGTCTTGCTGCTCATATTGTCCACCTACAAACAACCAAATAAACCATCAGATCAAGATGCCACTTATAAACATAAAGATCACACCTTTTTCCAGTATTCCACCCTAAAAATCATCACTTTCAAAAGCGAACGAGTTGATGATGATGATGATGATGATGATGATGATGATGCTAATACAATATCAATAGATTAACAGCAAATAACTCACCCGAACGGCAGGGAAGCTCAAATCGGCGGCAGTGGAGAAGTCGTCCTCAAAATAAACTCCGGCGGCTGCGCCGTCGTCCTGGCGAAAGAGGTCCTCTAGATCCCACTCAGAGCCGTTCCTCTTCATGGCGTCGTTAGCGATTGTGGAGAAGGTTCCCGCGATGCTTCGTCGGCGGAACTGGAGTTCCTCCGATCTCGCATCTCTCGATTAATTTTCTCCCGTCCAAAAGCGACTGGGAAAAAGAACAAAGCGAAGCAGGTGGCAGAAAGTGATGGGCTTTCATTTTAAGGCCCCTTCCTTTCATTCTTTTTTACATGAATGCCACTGACAAGGCACTCCACTTCCAATTATGTTGATTTAATAAATGTTTTTTTTTTTAAGTAACTTTATTATTGCAGATGTTTTTAGGTATAATACCCGAATTGGTTTATCTACTTTTCTCTTTTAGTCTCTCTACTCAAAAATAGTCCCAAATAGTCCTTCTATTTTTAAAAATAGTTATATTTAGTCCCTTCTACTCTAAAATATGCTAATTATCAATGTTGTCAGACCCGTGGCCAGTTCGATGGGTCGATGGGGTCGATGAGGTTGGACCGAAAAGTCGATAATTAAATATAAAAAAAATATTATAATAATTAATAATGAGCAAATATAATATTAAACCCTATAATTATATTATAAAAAGCCTACTTTCAAATTTGATATTTAAATTGATAAATGACATTATATACGATGAGAGTTTTCTAATTATAGCATTTATTTTTTTACATTTTTTTAAATATTTACAAATTTAATATATTAATATATAATTATTAAATTTCTCTCGGATATTTATTTATTTGTTTATTAGTTGATTTTTGTTAAAAATAAATAAGAAATTTAATTCACTAATTCTTATATCTCAATTGAGTTTTTTTATTTTTGTTTTTAAAATTTTTTTATATATTTTTATTTAATTAGAATACTTTTAATTTTTATATTTTTTTATAATAAAAATTACACTCATTTATTGTTTTATTTTTTTAATAAATTAAATTTTTAGAAAGTATTTACATAACACATTAATATATTTTATTTTTAAATGTTAATTTTTGTTGGTATGCTTATGATATATATATATATTATAATTCTATTTATTGATTATAAATTATAAATTAATATTAATAAATATACAAGATTTTGTGGTTTCTAATGAGAAAATAATAATAAATTATCAAATATTGTAAAAAAAAAAATTAAACATTGTGACCCGATTGACCGGTCGGATCAACTAGGTTAACACCGGATTTTTTAATACCTGGGTCAATGGGGTATACCTAGGGCGGCCACATGCCCGGTTCCCGGTTTTTCCTGTTGAACCGGCCGGGCCAGTTCGGGTCTGACAACCTTGCTAATTATTTGACTGAATTTTTAAGAGTAGAGGAATTAGATATTAAGAGATTAAAGGTAGAGGGACTAAATTGAGTCATTTTTAAGAGTACAGGGATTAGTGGGGTACATTTTTTAGTAGAGGGACCAAAAAGAAAGATAATCTCTCTAAAAAGAAAAATACCAAAAAAGAATAATAATCTTAAAAAAAAACTATTTTAAAAAATAAAATATTATTAAAAACAAATAATGATATTTTTTTTGTTCTCACTTATCTATTTTGTTTTTTTATAAATATAGGCAAAATACAATTCTCGACTTTTGTTATAAGAGGAAGTCAAACTCTTAATTTTTTTTTAAATATATTTTTCTTGTTTTTTATTTCTCAATGAAACGAGATTTATTTATTTTATAAATAAATAAATAAAATAAAAATCATTAAAAGGGGATTAGTAAGGTAATAAGGGAGAGAAAGGGAGGGTGTTATAGGAATGTGGGAGAGGGCATATGGAGGTCTGATTCGGATTCGCACACATTATTTGTGAGTAAAAAAACAAAAAAATAAAAAAGAAGGGCAGAGGAGAAGGAGGAGAGGATGATGACGCTGGATGTGAAAGCGATAACCCATGAAAGTAACGGACTGATGTATTTATGTATTTTATTTTGTCGTTATTCGGTAACACTCCACCGCCCACGGTCCACCCTCACCGCACATCTTTTTTTCACTCATTTCTTGTTTTTTATCTCCTCTCAACACTTAGAACTGCACCAAACATGATTTTATATTATACCTTTTCTTTCTTTCTTTTTGTTAATTGCTTTTTTTTTTTTAATTAACATTCCTAAACAGAAAGATTTACGAATTAATAGAAATTTATAAAGCAGGTATATTATCATATGCATATATGCCTTGCAAGGTTCTGCCATCTTCTGGCTTTAAGTTTTCTCTGGCGACTCTAGCTAAGCCATGCATGCATGCACAGGAGCATCCAATTTTTACATATATATGGACCTCATTCAATATTTCACGTACTTTCTGTTGGATTATGATAAGGGAATTTAGGCACTCACCGGTGCATTACACATATATATATACAGCATGGTTATCTCTGGATATATAGGTGAATTTAGATCATTCAATTAATCAAGATTTGATTTTCTTAATTATCTGAATGACTATCATGCTTTCCCTTGTAACTCACTTTGTTCATCGAAATCAAACCTTTTTATTACTCCACCACGTACCCAATGCGAATATTATTGGATATAATGGATTTTTTAAATAAATAAATATATATTTTATATATATATATATATATATATTTATATATATATATATATATATACCAATGGATCCTTGATTGTTACAAGGCTCAACTTGTTGCGAAGGGACACCATCAATCCCTCAGCATCGAGTACACTGATTCATTCAATGTTGTTGTCCAACCCACCACAGTCCATATCATGTTTACTTTTGCATTCACTAATAATAAATAATCAATAATACTTTTCTTCACGAAAATGATCAAGAACCCATTTTCATGATTAAACCTCTTGGTTTTAATAATTCTCATTATCCAATTTATGTAATTTGACATCTTCCCAAAACATTAATTCATGGCCTAAAGCAAGCCTCCAATGCTTAGTTTTATTGCATGAGTGAAAATGTTGAGAATCTCAACTTTGCTTTTTCCAACATTAATTCACATTACCTTTATCTTGGTTTATGTGGAATATGACATTCTTGCTACTAATTAATTCTTCATTTGTCTTAATTTCATTTCTTATGTATTACCTTAACTAATACCACTTTTTCCATAAATAGACTTGATCTTATTTTTTGAAAAAGACTTGATCTTATTCATTACTTCTTTGTTATTAAGGCTAGCTACGACGACAACACTTGGACTACTACTCATGCATACCAAGTATATATACCCTCAACCTTCTTCCTTGTACACACCTTGACACATCTACATTAACCTATATATGTCGACACCTATTATATCAATCCTATCTCAATTCTGTCTCAATCTAAAAAAACTCATGTAACCTTTCTGAGATCATGTTGAATACCGTAGCATCAATATTGGTGCTCTTTAGTACCTGTGTCTTGCTTGCTCTGACATACTACTTGCCATAAACAAAATATCACAATACCTTCATTGCCCTATCAACATTCTCACTAGACTATTGTTAAATAGATTTTACAATACTCACGATCTACACCCTCTCGTGGCATTCATTTAACCTTGCATATTTCTGATGATAACTGGATTGACTACCCTAATGATTACCGCTTGGCCGCCTATTATATTGTTGGGCTTTAGTCTTATTTTGTGGAGTGCCAAGAAACAATCATTTGTTATTTATTCTTACACAAAAGCTGAATATATATATAGAAAGATTGCCTTTGTTGTAGCTGAATTTTGTTGGATCATTTCGGTACTTGCCAAAATTGGTTTGCCCAATCTCAGACTTATTCTATGGTGTAATGTTTTTTTTTTTTTTAATAAAGTGAATAAACAATGAATTTATTGAAAAAAAAAGAACAAGTACAAAGCACAAGCAACAGAAATAATAAAGAGAAAAAAAGGGCCGAAGGCAACCAAATTTGGAGGCTATCGCTAGGAGTGATCCACCATCTAAAACTTACAAGCAGGAAACAAAATAAACAAATAGAACAAACAAGTAGAAAGAGCTCAACTAAGAAGATAAAGACCAATAAAAGACGGCAAAGGTCTTCTTCAGCTACTTTTCTAAAATCAAATCTCATTTCACATGTCTAAATGAAGCACATGGAAATCAATATATACACATTTTGTTTGTGATTTAGTCACTAGGTAAGCTTTGTCAGTTACACAAATTTACTTCCATGCATATAAATTGTTGATGTCATGGCCAAAGCTTTCGGTGCCACATCCTTTTGATGGCATTGTGGCAACTTAATAGTTGTTTCACCCATGAGGTTGGGGAGGGATAATATCACCAAGTATTATTTTTAAATGATTTATTTTTATTTTATAAAAAATTGATTCCATATTTTTAAAATATAATTGCTTTAAAGTGAAAATTTCTAATATAACTGATATGCCGTTAATTAAAATTTTAAAATATTATTTATAAATAAACTTATAATCTTGTGTATTACAAACACAACAATGAATGAAATAACTTTTTTTTTTTGAATAATAGACGACAAACGTCTTTTTTTATGAATATAAACAGTACCAAACAGCACTGGAACCCGGATGTACAGTATATGTATAATATAAAAAATAATATAAGAATCTCGGATGAACAGTGTATGAACAGTACGGAGAACAGTACTGTTGGGGGAGAGATTTGAACCCATAACCTCCCCTTACACTTTGGTGTCATACCATTTGGGCTATCCAATGGTTAAAAACTTTTTCACCTATATTCTCTTGGCTCCACTGCCCCTACTTGGTAAAGAGATCAATCCATTTTCTCTTCAGATATTCTATGAATCCAATGAGACATCCAAGTTGCAATGCCATGACTCATAGTGGGCCATGCTTAATTTAGAGCCCCGGATCAGGGGAAAGTTAATATCAAAGAGAAAGGTATATGGAAATGGAAATGAATTAAGAATTTGGGAAGTATATATATATATATATATATATATATATATAGGATAAAGAAACTCGTTAGAGCTCAGGTCACAGAAGACTGCTAAGCCCAATCTTAGGTACAAAACAGTGGCAGGCACAATGAGCACTTTAACAGTGGCAGGCACAAGGGAGCTGAACAATATATATATATATATTCACAAACACTTTCAAGTACCAACGGTTGCTTGGCCATGTATAAGTTTTTCATTTTGGAGAGGTCCCGAAATTGAAACCTATATAGAGAGAAAGAGTAAGATGTTGTTAAGCTTGCGAGTACGCTACACATCTATTCCTGTCCCTGATTTAAACCTTAAATGAAAGTACTTGTCGTCTGGTGTTAAAAACCCAAAGCTCTCAGCAAGTGTAGCATCAAATTATTGGATTTTATTCTTGTTACCCATGAGCATCAAATTGATTAATTAAGACCGACATTTGAGAGTTTCACTAGTCCTCTAGCTTAAAAGAAGTGAGGCCGGCCGGACAACATGTTGAGTTAGAGCATGAAGACCAGAGAACCAAGAAATTAACAGAGACAAATTAATCTGAAGTAATATGGTTCAATCCAAAATGAGCTCACTTGGAAAGTAATTAATTGGCTTTTGGTAATGAACAAAGGGCACACGCAATCACCTTAATTAAAACTAGCTATATATATGAATCCACAACCACACTACTCCGTATAAAAATATCACCGCAAGTAGTTCAAGCTTCAAAGGGATCTTTATATATATATATATATATATATATATATATTATATTCCATGTCAAGAAGCAGCAACTCAAGCTTTTCATATAACAAAAACAGCATATCAGCATTAACTAGCTAGGCATTTATAATTTAATGACATCCACCACCACCACCACCACCACCACCACTTACAAGTTACAAGTAACCTCCATGACCATGACTTTGCTAGGCTTGCATGAAGCCATGTCCATCCCCCACCATACTTCCTTTTCCCTCTCCCTTTCCCTTTCCCTTCCCATACACAACATCAAGATTATACAAAATAGGAACCATGGTTGCAGAAGATAGAAAGACCAAAACAGGCCCAAAAATCCAAAGAAGAAGAGGCATTGCAACATAGAAGATCCTGTTTCCCATGGCATTCAGCATGAACCCTCTCTCCAGCAGCTCTGTAACGTACTCAGTGCTCACTGGACACGTGTCACCAAGTGGCACGTTGATCAAAAAGTTAACCTGGTTCATGAACCTGATGGAGAGAGAGTAACAGAGAAAGGCCAACAGGAAGAAGAGCAGCAGTACAACATATTTCATAGCCACCACCGCCTCGCCGTGTGCACCGTATACTGAGTCTCCTATGGGCTGCTTCACACTGTACGTGCTGCTGATGATGGCTGCCAGCCCGGAGCTCAGCAGGATGGATGTTGTCGCCATTAACGTTGAACCCATTATGGCGTTCCGTATTGTTTGCACAGCCAGGATGTTCTTCTTCTCATTATCCTTCATCAATGAAGAACACAAACCATTGTTATATATTATTCAAAACCATTTTAGTCTACATACTGTTTTTTTTTAAAAAAAAAATATTGAAGACTTAATGATCAAAATTAATATTTTTAAATTTTAAAGTCAAACGAATAAAGAAAGAAAGAACACGTTTATATATATATATATATACATGCATATAAAGAAAGCTAATTAGAAGTACACATCCACCTCTACTTTATGGAAGCTGATATAGATTGCAATATTAAGACATGCTTACTTTTTATGGCACGGTTTTTTTAATAATTTTTCTTTATGTTGTTTTAGAAAATTTGAAAGTGGATTAGCCACTGATGCATTATAATGTATAGTTTTGTAGGTAGGTAATTAATGAAGTGGAAAGAAGGTTTTGGTAATATATTATAGCAGGATACAAACGCTTGAATGGAATTTTTTTTATATTATTATAAACACATGCACTATATATCTTGGAGTCTTGGACTCTTGGGACTTAAAAAAATATTTTTAAAATATGGAACTCATGATATCATTAATAGAAAAACAGTTATATGTTTATATCATTCACAGCCTTTCTTCTCTTGAATGGAAACCGTTCCTGTAACAGAATGCCATGCACTTTACTCTTCTTCTTTTTTCATTAGCATGAAACAGAAGAGATGAAGTTTTGTTCATTAAGCATGCATGATCAATTAAGAAGAAATGAATGAAAAGAAAATTAATTACCTTGAACATGGCAAGCACCCAGAGACGTCTTCCAGCAGAATTAATACCAATGATTGTATCAAGTGGTTGTGATCTGACCTTGTGCCAGAGCCATGCATGGTACAAGAGGGAGAATAGAATACCCAATGGAACCAGTGTTAAATCTAAGTAACTCTTTCTCCATTCCATCTTCTTTGTTTCTTACTTTCTCTGAAGAGTATATAGATAGAAGAGAAAGATGTACACTACCTCAACACACAAATTAACACAATCAGTTCAGGGCTATTTATAGAGTATGGAATTGGGAAGGGACATGTTTCAGTCTTTCAGAACTACAAGCAAAGGTGTCAAGCAGCACAAGATATAAGATATTATTAGCATGCAAATATTATGAAAATTTATTAATTGTTGCTTACCAAATATATATATACGTATACATATATTATTAATTGTTAGCTTTTGCAAGAAAACGCCTCAATTTGAAATATATAAAGTAGTCATCTTCTTTTAGTGTGTGGATTGTGTGCATGTTTGTGTGTGTTTGTGCTTGGAGACGTACTTGACGGTTTTGTTTGAAATGATGGATAGTGTGATTCTGACGAGGCAACTCACCATACAATTTAAGAAAATGCGTAGGTCCCATAACCTCAAGATAAATCATCCCACTTCAATTTCTAATCCGTCCCAATATAATTTATATTCCCTGAGATTGATAGCTGATGAACCTAATTTATAGCTGTTGAAGTTGTACTTATAATGATAAGTGAATAAAATAAAAATTTTAGTATTATGTGCATTGACATTTAGTTTGTAAAATTGGAGGCAAAGTTTTTTTTTATTTTTTTTATTTAAGATAAAGATGATGAACTCAGTTCCATAAAATAGTTATTAAAAGAATATATAAATATAATGCAACACTAGTTATCGATGATTTCTAAAAAATTATTATGTGGAGCAGGTAATATATAGGACTTATTTTGTATACCCAGAATCATATATATATATTAGGAACTATGACCTAATAATGGTAAAACTTCTTATTTTATAATTTTTAAGGTGTGAAGAATATTACTTCTTTCATGGACCCAATAAATAATAGGTGAATAATTAATACTACTACAAAATTTTTACAGAGTTTAATTTATGCAAAATCTAATACTAGTGTTCACCCGCTGCCAATTAATATCCAGTACCCAGTGAAATTTTTGCTTGTCACTCAAGTCTTCCTCTTATTGGCACTCTCTCTTTGTTTCTCATTTTATCCCTCCTTCCATTGCTATGTGAGATCACCACTATTTATGTATCTGCTCGATCACTACCCTATGTTTTAACTCTTTTGGTTTTTTGTTTTTTCTATTGTTGTAATGTTTGTTAATTAATATCAATGAACGAGGAGATGAGATATATTTGGATGAAATTAATCAAAGTTAATTAAGTGTTGAAATGGGGATTCCAATAAGAAATTAAAGGTTACTAGGATGAGCACAGTTGTCGGCCAGTTCCAGGGTGTGGACTTTCCAACTTTCTTTTGAGGATGTTGGACTCGGGCAAAGAAGACAATGAAAAGTTTGGTCTATTTAGTGAGGTTCACATCATCAGGTAATTAGCTAGCTAGCTAGTGCATGCTCAATTAATTAAATTAATTAATTAATTCATCAACTCCCATTTTAACTAACAATAATATATATATATATATATATTGATCTAAAGTCCTGATCTGACTGGGTTTGTTTGTGTTTCTGGTATATGATGCATCATGAACATGTGCATTTAAATTGGTACATGGAATAATGCTGTGTTCGTAGGACTCTCTTTGGGCCCACTTCGTTGCACAAAACGTTACACAAGTCTCACTCAGTGCGTTATAACTGTTTATCATGCGTTGCATAATTGCATATGCAAGCCACGCTGCATTCTGAAAGAGATGCATGCCCATCGTACATATATATATATATATATATATATATATATCTACCACCTTATTAATGTATTATATTATATTGTTTGGCCATCTCAAGATTTTTTAAGGTGTAAAGTTTTTTTTTTTTTCAATAAACTATAGATTATCTATTTTTATAAAAAAAAAATTTAAATTTAAAATAATAGGCGACTCTTCGAGTTGAGAGGGGTTATTTATTTATTTATTTATTTATTGTGAAACAACTCAAGTAAAAATATATTTAATTAATTTAAATTAAAAATTATATACAAGAGAAGATCAATAGTCTTGGAGTTTATATATATATATATATATATTTAAGAATAAGCCAAACCTAGCCTTGATTTCATGAATACAACCAGTTTTTGTGCACCAGTACCTCTCTCTTCAACTATATAGGGGATGATACCGGAAACTTTATCTAAGAGAATAACTATGGCTTGATCATTTTATTTTTTATGGAAGTCATCTCCTCCTGGAAATCATGTTGTCACACTCATTCTCTAATTTTTTTCCATCTTTCTTTTGTAGAAATGTCTCTTCATTTTTTATGGCTTAAGTGTATTCCAGTTTTAATTACTATGATGATTTTTATCTGGTCATTATCTTTGTATTATTTTAGGTGGCTCATCCATGCTTTCTTATGAAAATAATAATAATAAAAAAGGAGGTCAATGGATATTCTTGGAATAATCATATCCACTTCTTTGTTATGAAAGGAAGTTTTATGGGCTTAATTCTCTTGCCGTATAATTAAGGTACCTGAAGAGGGTGATTAGTGGAGCTTATGATTAGGTGTACTGATATTTTTGACCTTTAGATGTGCTAGTGGTTTTGGTGGGTAATGAATGAATGAATGAATGAATTGGTTCTTTGGAATACATGATCTTTATTATATATATATATATATATATGTTTATTTATAATGTCAACAAGGATTCAACCTTAAATGACATTATTATGATTTTTCTTATTCCTGTGGGAAATAAAATTAGGAACTGATGTGAGATTTGACAATGATATCTACCAAACTTGATGACTTTGCTGTTTATGGTATCTCATATAATATAACATATCCATATATTGATATATATATATATATATATATATATATATATATATATATATATATATATATATATATATATATTATATGATGATCATTCATGGTGGCCTGTGCAACCATGCAAGTTGCTGATTTTGGTACTTGTGGCTCTGCATTAACAATTAACAATAGTGGTATAATATATTTAATAGATTGATAACGAGATGATAATCTTATAAAAACATAATTAATTTGGTTATATCTGTGAGAAGCTATAAGGACACACAGGCAGCTATAAATAAGATGGACTTGCACAAATGAAGTTCCCTATATTTTGACAGTACGTAGTTGAGTAACGGCATTGTTTTTGATAAAAGTGGATAAACCACAAATTTATTGAAAATAAAACATAGCGAAAAAGTGCGATAGAAAGTGACGAAAACTCTCACCGGAGATGAGGCGTAAAGTACTACAAGATACATAACGAGGAAAAACAAAGAACGAGAAGATAAAAGCATGCTATGAAGGCGAAAGCCACCAGCAGGGGGTACAGGTCGAGGCGGCGATGTGAAAGAACTCTACTCTAGACAGGGATTAGGATCCGAGATCGCGAGAAATGTTGGATTCTCTACTGACGATGAGTTGATTGAGCGCTTGATTTTCCGAGTAGCCCACGACCAAAAGCTAGCGTTGGTTAACAGTCACCGAAAACCGGGAAAGTAGCATATTAGTAATTTTAAGCAGTAATACTCGAACCTTTGGATACGCATTTGGAAAAATATATTCGAGGGTATTACTACGATTCTGATAGAATTTTTCTACAGAGTAACCTTGTGGAGAAACCCCTAAGTGGAAAAGAACAAGGACCTAAGTGTGAAAGTTTATAAAAGATTTTGGGTTAAAGAGTAATAGAAAAAGGATTGATATAAAATGTTTCTGGCATCCAAGGACTGAAAGGTAAGATGGAAGGGATCTTTTTGAAATGTTGTACTATAATCCAAGGACCATTGGATAATTTAAAAGGATCTTTTGAGAATACTATTTTGTAATTCAGGGACCATTCATGAGTTTTTCAGGGACTGTTTTGTAAGGAATTATGTTTTGAGGGACTAAAAGTGAATTTCGGCTGAAAGTTTAAGTTAGAGAAAAATCTAGAGCTTGAGTGTTGTTCATCTTCTTCTCCACCATTTTGCTACAGTAACCCGAGAGTTATGAAGAAATGGGAAGAAATTTGAGGTTTTAAGGAGAGGGACTTTGGAGATCGTCGGAGGGAGCTCACGGGAGGGATGACTAGGCTTGGTAGAAGCTTCCTTGTATTGTTTTTGGCAAGTGTATGCATGTATGTATAAATATGTATTTTTGGTTGGATTGGATGAAAATGATTATGGATTTGAATGTATATTGATGAGGATACAAAAGTAATTGTTATGAAATTATTTTTGTGTTGAAAACCTTGTATTTGTGATGGAAATTGCTTGAAATGGAGATGAGATTACGGAATTACATGTAGCAAATTCATCGTAGCACCGAGATTAGGGTTTGGTTTGGTTAATTAAATTGGTGATGATGATGATTAAGGTGTTAATGATGATGGTTAGATTGAAATGGGTTGAGTTAGCCAAGTTGATTTGGTTGGATCAAACCAAGTTGGAATTGAATTGGTTGAATTGAATTGATTTTGGTTGAGTTGGAGCATGATCAAATCAAGTTGAGATGGTTTGGGTTTGGTTCAGTGATTTGGGCTAAGGTTTTGGGCTGAACCAAGTTGGTTCAATGGATTTTTGAATAAGAATTGGGTTGGTTCAAGCTGGTTCAGTGAAATTGAGTTTGGTTCAGTGCAATTAAGCTTGGTTCAGTGGAATTAAGGTTTGTTCGGATTGATTCAGCAGTGTTTACACCTAAATTGAGTTGGTTTAAGTGCAATTGAAAGCCCGGTTGGATAATGCAAGGTCGGGTTTTTAACCGATTGGAGTGAGTGGGCCCAATAGAAGTCTATTGTTGTTTTTTTGTATTTTCTTTTTGAGTTTAAATATGTTATTTATTTTTTTATTATATTATTCTGTTAGGTGTTGTTCAGTCTTGAGAGGGAGTTCCGGGTGCAGGAAGGAACCCAAGGACACCAGTGAGTTGGTAGTGGCTATTATTTTTAAATAATTGATTAATTATTATTATTTTTGAAATAATTATTTAATGGCTAGTATTTTGAAAAATAATTGTTTAAGTATTTCTTTTTATCATGTTTAATTGCGTGATAATGTTGAGGTATACATGATATTTACTTCTATCGTTGATGTTCCCCGACAATCGTATTGATACATCGGTTTCAGTATAATTATACGTATTTGTGAATAGTGAAAAATACATGTATATGTGATTTAATTATTCAATTCACGATTTATTTCTATGGTTATATATGTTTTGATTTAGAATGATTTGTGAAATCATGTGAGCATTTTAAAATGTTTTACCAACAATATTTGTGGAATTGGTTTTCATTCCTGGAATAGGAATAGGTATCAGTCGGATCTGATTTTACTCGTTTTATCGCATTGTTATACTTTTGACATCGGGCTTTGTGGAAATGATGTTTATTTTTCGTGATGTGAATGCTTGTCCCGGATAAGGACCATGTGATGTGATTTATACGGATTGTATTATCGCTACATTTACACGTCTGGTTTCGATGGCTGACGGCGGGCTAAGGCCCGACTATCGAAGAGTGGGTCCCCCACGCCGCCTTTTAGAGGTGGCGTGGTGGACTGAGAGTTGATTGTCGGATCGGGTGGGAGCCGTAGAGCCACGATTGGATTATCATCGGGATCCCGTAGTCACCACATGGGGACCGATGGGCTGCAACGCTCGGCTGCGAAGACCTCGGGCTCCCAACCCTAGTCAGCGACTACGGCTAAGTGGGGGAGAGTTTTTCCAGTCGTGGAATTGAGAATGGATTTTTATATTACTTGTTATTTTGGCGTATGATGGTGATGCCCCACTGTCAGCTTCTAGGAGTCGTCTCACAACAATTTGGATTTTCTTAGAAAATTGATTTGATATTGATTTGTGATGAATTTATGTTTCAAAAGTTCTTTAAAAACGTATTTTGCTAAAATTCGTATTTTTTGGAAAAAGTTGGAAAATTATTTGAGAAGTTGGTATTTATATATTTTATATATACTGTATTTGAGTATTTGAAATTATTAAGCCACTACCGACCAACTGAATGTGCTGTAATTGCAGGAGCAAGACCCTAGATCGCCTGCTCAAGTTTAGAGCTAGTCGTGGTTAAGTCCAAGACCGCAGATGGGTCCCATACTTTTTCTTTATATTTGTTGGTATCGTGATCTCAGAAGCGGTTGCACTCCACAAATTTGAAAGTTATTATATTTGTTGTATTTATGTATTTGAATCCCCTGCAGTTGGTGTAAAGTTATAAATTGTAATTTGTGAAAGTCCGATTTGGTTTTCGAGAGGTAGTCGGGTTTCAGTTAAAAAGGAATTTTTAACTGATGGGCGCCACATTTACCTCTTGGGAGGAGGGGCTGTGACATCTTTTGGTATCGTGAGTCAGGGTCGAGATATCCCCGGGTTGGGAGATCATGGGTTGTGATCCGAGCCCTCAAGTTTAGAAGTCAGTGTCTAGACTTAGAGGTTTAGTAGTGATTAGACGAGAAAGTTAAGGGCCCAGGTAGAAGTATTAGGAGTCTCCAATCGGTTAAAACCTAAGTTGCATATCGGGAATAAGGTCGATAGTAGGTTTTGACATTCGAGGCGAGAATCGAGAGGACGACACTCGCGATCCCGATCACGGGTTGAGATATTTACTGGAATTGGTTTTATCCAAAATAAGTTAACTTAAAGTTGCCAGAAGGGTATTTGGCATTCTCTTTGTCAATGTAGTACAGTTGATTCGTAGCTTGATTTGAAAGATACTTTGGACATACCTGCTTAAGAATACGGAGATTAGCCCGTGAGTAACCGGTCTTCTTTATCACCTTCTCGCTGATTCTTAAAAAGGTGATGTTATGATGTGCCATCGATTCGAAGTTTGATTTATCTGGACTTTGGATGAATTATGGCCACTCCTCTAAGTGTAGTTTAGTTGTGTTTAAATAGAGGAGAAGATCGACTCAGCATTTTTTCATCGCTGGAATTTTGAGTGTCTTAAGGATTTTTGAGTAATGGAACCAAGGCGTTTGAGACGACTGAGACGAGGACCTCCTCCAAGGTATAATAGAGAAAGAGTAGAGATATTTCCGGAAGAGAAGAGAAGAGAGGAAGAAGAACAGGAGAAGAGAAATGGAGGAACGAGAAGGAGAGAGGAGGAACGAATGAGGGAAGAAGAGATGGAAACCCATATTCACTGCTTCAAGTACCCTCTAGCTCTACTCTGTCATTGCTCAAAGATCTTCTAGTTCTATTATCGCACCCAGTAACCAAGAACAAGCAACGACCGATGTTTACGTCCCCACAAGCTCGTTATGTGGTAAACCATGAATACCGTAGATTTTTAGCTCTATAGTCGCTCAGAGTCGAGGAATATCTACATGGAACGCTTTTCACCCTAGACGAGAGTCATACGCCGAATCGAGAAGGAGGTACTGGAGTTCCCGAGGAGTTTCAGAATCGCGATATGACGACGCCTCACGCAGCTCCTTAACTATAGGCGGCAGTTGAACAGAATGGAACCGGGAAAGGTTGAACCGCGAAACCGTAGAACAAGGATGAGGTTCGAGAGACGTACGAGGACTTGTGAATAGTAGAATAATCTGCTTTTATTATCGTTTGTGTGCTTGAGATGTTTGTATTCTACCCGCTGATCTCCGATGATGATGTATTTCTACTGGGAATAAGAAGTTGCTTTTTCTTCCTAATTGTGGAAAATACAAGATTATTTTTATCAGATGAGTTTTTGGAAGTGAGGAAGCCGAGTAACACATCGAAGAGTGTTGTATACCGTATAACACCGTGATAAGAGGAATCGGGTTCACTTTGATCATCGCCAGATACTTGGACATCCTAATACAGAGATTGTTATTTCATCGTCGAATGATTTGGAACAAGAGAACAGTGTCTTGGAACAAGTAATGAAATTCGGGTGATATCGATTGATACATGCTAAGGAAATTTCGAGCGACGTAAATTTTTCTTAAGGGGAAGGATCAGACTACCGAACCTTTGGATCACTGTTGGAAAATATATTCGTGATATTACTACGATGCATGAAGAATTTTTTTCTACGAGTAACCTTGTGGAGAAACCCTAGTGGAAAGAACAAGGACCTAAAGTGTGAAAGTTTTATAAAAGATTTTTGGGTTAAAGAGTAATAGAAAAAGGATTGATATAAAAATGTTTCTGGCATCCAAGGACTGAAAAGGTAAGATGGAAGGGATCTTTTTGAAATGTTGTACTATAATCCAAGGACCATTGGATAATTTAAAAGGATCTTTTGAGAATACTATTTTTGTAATTCAGGGACCATTCATGAGTTTTTTCAGGGACTGTTTTTGTAAGGAATTATGTTTTGAGGGACTAAAAGTGAATTTCGGCTGAAAGTTTAAGTTAGAGAAAAAAATCTAGAGCTTGAGTGTTTGTTTCATCTTCTTCTCCACCATTTTCGCTCATAGAATCGAGAGTTAAAAATGAAGAAATGGGAAGAAATTTGAGGTTTTAAGGGGAGAGGACTCGGAGATCGTCGGAGGGAGCTCATGGAGGGACGACTTGCTAGAAGCTTCTCTTGTATTGTTTTTGGCAAGTGTATGCATGTATGTATAAATATGTATTTTTGGTTGGATTGGATGAAAATGATTATGGATTTGAATGTATATTGATGAGGATGACAAAGTAATTGTTATGAAATTATTTTTGGCTGAAAACCTCAGATTTTGTGATGGAAATTGCTTTGAAATGGAGATGAGATTGCAGGAATTATCGTAGCACCATTCTGTAGCAAACGAGATTAGGGTTTGGTTTTGGTTAATTAAATTAGTGATGATGATGATTAAGATGTGTTAATGATGATGGTTAGATTGAAATGGGTTGAGTTAGCCAAGTTGATTTGGTTGGATCAAACCAAGTTGGAATTGAATTGGTTGAATTGAATTGATTTGGTTGAGTTGGGCTTGATCAAATCAAGTTGAGATGGTTTGGGTTTGGTTCAGTGATTTGGGCTAAGGTTTTGGGCTGAACCAAGTTGGTTCAATGGATTTTTGAATAAGAATTGGGTTGGTTCAAGCTGGTTCAGTGAAATCGAGTTTGGTTCAATGCAAGTAAATGCTTGGTTCAGTGGAATTCAAGGGTTTTGTTCAGATTGATTCAGAGTGTTTACCCCTAAATTGAGTTGGTTTAAGTGCAATTGAAAGTTCGATGGATAATGCAGGGTCGGGTTTTAACCGATCGGAGTAGAGTAGGCCCTAATAGTAGAATCTATCGTTGTTTTTTAGATTTTCTTTTGAGTTTAAATATGTTATTTATTTTTATTATATTATTACGTTAGGGTGTTGTTCGGGTCTTGAGAGGGAGTTCCAGTGTCAGGAAGGAACCCAAGGACACCGGAGTGAGTTGGTGAGTGGCTATTATTTTTAAATAATTGATTAATTATTATTATTTTGAAATAATTATTTAATCGGCTAGTATTTTTGAAAATAATTGTTTAAGTATTTCTTTTTATCATGTTTAATTGGCGATAATGTTGAGGTATCACGTATATTTACTTGTCTGATGATGTCTCGACAATCGTATTGATACATCGAGTTTAGATAATTATACGTATTTGTGAATAGTGAAAAATACATGTATATGTGATTTAATTATTCAATTCATGCATTTATTTCTATGGTTATATATGTTTTGATTTAGAATGATTTGTGAAATCATGTGAGCATTTTTAAAATGTTTTACCAACAATATTTGTGGAATTGGTTTTCATTCCCGGAATAGGAATGGTATCAGCTGGATCCGGATTTTACCCTGGTTTTACGCATTGTATACTTCTGACATCGGCTTTTGTGGAAATGATGTTTATTTTCGTGATGTGAATGCTTGTCCCGGATAAGGACCATGTGATGTGATTTATACTGATTAGTATTATTGCTACATTTACATGCTGGTTTTGGATGGCGACGGGCGGGCAGGCTCCGACTATCGTAGAGTGGGTCCCCCACCGCCAGCCTTTTAGAGGTGGCGCAGTGGACTCGAAAAGTGTTGATTTGTCCGGATCGCGTGGGAGCGTAGAGCCCTCGATGGATTATACATCGGGATCCCGTAGTCACCACATGGGGACCCGACGGGCCAACGCTCGCGCGCAAGACTTGGCGCTCCCAACCCTAGTCGCGACGGGCGGCTAAGTGGGGGGAGAGTTTTCCAGTCATGGAATTGAGAATGGATTTTTATATTACTTGTTATTTTTGGGTCTGGATGAGGGGCGGCTCACTGCCGCCTTAGGAGGCAGTCTCTCACAACAATTTGGATTTTCTTAGAAAATTGATTTGATATCGATTTGTGATGAATTTATGTTTCAAAAGTTCTTTAAAAATGTATTTTGCTAAAATTACGGTATTTTTGGAAAAGTTGGAAAAATTATTTGAGAAGTTGGTATTTATATATTTTATATATATCGTATTTGAGTATTTGAAATTATTAAGCCACTACCGACCAACCGAATGTCTTTAGAATCTGCAGGAGCAAGACCCTAGATCGCTCTGCTCAAGTTTAGAGCTAGTCGTGGTTAAGTCCAAGACCGCAGATGGGTCCCATACTTTTCTTTATATTTGTTGGTATCGTGATCTCGTGAGCGGTTGTACTCCACAAATTTGAGTTATTATATTTGTTAGTATTTATGTATTTGAATCCCCGCAGTTGGTGTAAAGTTATAAATTAGTAATTTGTAAGTCCGATTTGGTTTTCGAGAGGTGTCAGGGGTTTCCGATTAAAAAGGAATTTTTAAGCGATGGGTGCCACATTTACCTCGGTAGGAGGGGTGGGTGTGACATTAACCATTAAAGAGTGAGCAGTCTTTCGCAGACAATCTGAAAAATGCGATCATACGCCTCTAGCCCAAATATTCCAAATAATAGCTCTAACACAAAGGTCCCAAAGAGGTTGGCATTGAGGTTGAATGGAAGTGATCCAAGTGGTCCAAATCTTCGAAAAGGAAGTTGGAATGGAGTGTAATTCAAAAATTTGTGAGAAAAAGGACCAGATACGTGAAGTGTATACGCAGTCTATGAAAAGATGTTCTATTGTCTCAGAGGCTCTATGGCAAAGTACGCAAGTATCTGTTGTATTTTGTAAGTTGCAACCTTTTTTGAAGAGATTTGTAAGGGTGAGGATTTTATCTTCCCAAGCAAGCCAGCAGAAAAGGGTGATTTTTGTTGGGCATCTAATTTTCCGAATCGCTTATAAAGTGGATGCATGAATCCCTCCATCGATAATAAACTTGTAAAAGATTTTTACCGAGAAGGTTCCACTTTTATTCGAGGCCAAGTGTAAAAGTCTTCTAGTCCACTTGAGCAATCAGGGATTATCTCCAACAGAGAAGTAAATTCATCAGAATTACTGTTGAAGAAGAGATTTTCAGGGGAGTATACTTGTTCGGTAAACTGACGAACCGTAATCCAAGGTTGGCCTCTTCTTTTTAATGAGTAACGGCATTGTTGAAGGCCAGACATTTTGTGTCTCAATCATAAATGATGCTTTACATTATATATATAGATAGGATAGGGAAGCAGAGGAGGGACATTAATGCATTAATAGAGAAGAAGTTTAGTACTATCTTAAAGTTTTAACATGATGAATGATGAATCTACCTATGAGTATATTTCTTCCGTTTTTAATTATTTATTTATTTTAAAAAAAAGTTAATAGATCAATCATTATTAGAAATTAAATATAACCTGTATGAAAGATCAAAAGAGTCTCATGGTATAGTGTTCAATAAACCTCCCACAAAAACCCTTAAAGCCAAACGTGCTATATAGGGGAAATTCATATTAATTATCAAATGGAGCCTCAATTTCATGTGTTCTCTTATCCCTATTCCAGTAAATTAGTTAACTAATATTGACGTTAGCTAAAAGATTCCATATTGTTTATATTTTTCTTATCCCTGGCCTCTCGATACTTCTGTGCAATATTATATTATTTTATTTTTATATAATTTTAATATTTGTTTTAAAAAATAAGTCATGAAGTGGTCTATCTTTACATTAAAAAAAAACAACAAGGTCCTTTATATCTAAATATTCTATTTACCATTTACTAAGGAAAGTACACATTATTCACAAAAGAAAGAACAATTAATATCGGAAGAAAATTAAAAAAAAGAACAAGATGGTAGTGATGAAGATTTGGAGAAAGATATGATAAACATGCTTAAGAATACATGAATGTGCCATTCATTACATTGGTTACTGTCTACAAACTCATGTGCCCATGCATGTGCTCAAGTACACTCACAACATGCCTCTAGTTCCCACATTTTGCACATACGTGTATATATAAATTTGCAAGTGGAATCAGAGAGCATGTGCATTGCCTTGAAGCATTAAAAAGATTACTTACAAAGTAAATAATCTTTCTTAGGCTCTCACCACTTCCAATCAATTCAGTCAAATCAGATCAGAAGATCAGAAGATAAAGTTTAAAGATTTGAATAACTTTTCCCAACTATAATAACTAACCATGCTACTTGGTCTAACACTGACCTTATAAAATGAACATTTTTAAGGAATTCACATGATGTTTTAGAGCTTCAAGAATGCTAACTTTTGAGGTCCCAGTGTCCTCTGTTGTACCTTATGGTAAGAATCCCTTTTATATATACATATATTTTATAACCAAATTAAACTTCACACATGACTGTCTCTTATTATAATTTATAAATCTCCCACTTGAGTACCTTCAATTATATATATACAGTTCTGGTTTCTCCAAGCAGGTAATATTAGTTTTTTTTTTTCTTTTTATCTTTATGTGTTTGGAGATAAAACTCATGTAAACATAAGATGGATCTAACTTAAGATTCTTGAGTATGAACATAGGCATAACAGAACTCAAATGATTAGGGAGTTTAGAACAAACCAATGAACATTGATGTGAATTTTTTTATGAATAAATAACACATTTGATGTGCATAAAATATAAATGCAGTTCACATGCATTAAGATGCAGTCAAGTCTGGTCTCTAATGATCTGAGAATATGCAGTGTGATGCGGTGTGATAGGATGGTCTTCAAGTTAACAACAGAATCCAAATGTAAATACTGTAGCATAGAAATAAATAGTTGGCTGAATAATTAAGCACATTGTAAGATTGATGAACAGATCTTGTGCAGCAGAACATAGACATGAGATTTATTTTCAGGCTTATTGTGTGGATTTAGTTAGGGTTCATCTGGTCCTACATGAAGCCTAACTGATGCTCATGTTGTCCCTACAACCATGTTCATCCTGTTTGAGTAGAATCTACAAAATGGCATCAATAAAAGGGAAAGAACAATCACATAGAACAATCGATATCACAAAAATCAAACATTAATTTCATAGTGTGAATATGATCCAGAGTTTTGTTTTATCGTACATCATTTGTGTTCTAATAAAGATTTAACTGCAGGTTATCAATTACATAATATGATGACTTTTTTTAAAAAATTCAGGCTTGAGACATGCAATGACAGAGTTTGTTTATTTCACTATATATTGTATCAATAAATTTTTTATTATAGTTTATAGTTGATTGTATGTGAGATTTTATATTAAGCTTAAATGGTGCAATAGTAAATATTTTGTATACCAAACTTTATGAAAATAATTTTATTTCGGTTTCATTGGGTGATTAACTACCTTTTTTTTACATAATTTTTTTAAAAAATAGATAAATCACTGATTCATTGTAAAATAAAATAACAAAATACAAAAGGCAAAAACAAATCAGATAAACAGAAGAGAAGATGCCTGAATCACCATAAATGAAGCACAAGACTAAAACAAGGATGTGCATTCAGTAAAAGCTGGACGGTGCAAAACGGTGCTAATCTAACATATTACAATATGTTCTATGAAAGAAAAGATTTATTGAGATGCATACATCTCGAAAAGGCAGAGTTGAGGATGAAATTTGAGACTTGAGAAAGAGAAAGGGCAGCTACTTAATAGAATCTCAGTCCTAAATGAAAGTCACAATAAAAGAAATGAGAAACACTTGATTAACAGTTTGAGATTCCCAAAGTTGTTGCAGCAGAAGCCCAACAAGTGAATTGAATGATTAATCAAAGTCATTAAACAAATAATGGTGACAGTACTAGTCATTAATCAAATGCACCCAATCCTCTTTAAATTCTGACCATCTCTATCTCCAACCTCCTCACCCAACCATTTGCAACTTGCAACAGCAGCAGCAGCAGCAGCAGCAGGCTAGCAGCTAACCAGCTAACCAGCTTGATCAGAAAAAGCTCAATGGATCATTCAGCTGGTAAGAACAAGACTATCAGCAACAAGATCACAGAGATAGTGAGGCTGCAGCAAATGCTGAAGAAGTGGAAAAAGCTTGCAGTTGCACCAAAAAGCAACAGCAAGAAGAGTATCAAGTTCTTGAAGAAGACACTGTCCTTCTCAGACACTAGTAGTGCCTCTTCAGAGATGTCTGGTGGTCATGATCATGTGCCTAAAGGGTTCCTTGCAGTGTGTGTGGGAGAGGAAATGAGGAGGTTTGTGATCCCAACTGAGTACTTGAGTCACAGAGCATTTGAGTTGTTGCTCAGAGAGGCTGAGGAGGAGTTTGGTTTCCAGCAAGAAGGTGTGCTGAGAATACCATGTGAGGTTTCCTTTTTTGAAACCATTCTTAAGGTGGTGGAGAAGAACAAGAAAGGCTTTTGCTGCTGTTCTCTTGAGGCAGAGTTGGCTAATGCCAACCACTCTCCCAAACCAATATACAGATAATATATCAATATATAAATGTTACAAATATATACATCTCTTTTTCTCTTTTCTAAGATTGTTTCTACACATATCCGGCCATTAGCTTAGAGGTTGAGGTTTCATTAATAATGTGAGTGAGCTTTTGTATAACTAGTTAGTTATTGGAAGAGGAAGGCCGTTCAAATGCTCTTTTGTTTTTCATTGAAGGATTATGAATCAAAGAAACCTATAGATATATATATCTCCTTTATTATTATCACTTGTTTGTATTTCAATGTGATAAATTGTGTTCTTCATCAATGAAAAACATTGTTGAAGTATATCTGTATATGGGATGTTAAAACAGAGGACATGAAACAGAGAACATGAGTGAGGACAAATTATTGAGTATTTTAACTCATGTGATTAGAGATCCTAAAATGCAGGTGAGTGCATGATATTTATAAATCATGTGAATGTGGGTTCACTGATACATACATATATATATATATATATATACATAAACAGTCAGTCATCAAAAGTTCATTAAAAATAAGCTACTACTGCTCTACCACAGTGATCATTCTATATATATATATATATATATGTATGTATATATGTATATTTGTATGTATGCATGTAGTTTATGATTGCCTTATCTTCTTCTTCTTCTTCTTTGACAAATGGTTATCCATGTCCATTGCCGTCAGGATGTCCTCAAAGGCATCTTCATTGCAAGGGTGCTTGAGGGCACCCTCCTGGTTGAAGCGCCATGCTTTTCAGCAACCTACTCCAAAAGAACACTGAACACAGGAAGCCAAAGGATAGCTCGTTGGTATTACAAACCTCCGCATGATTTCTCCAACAAACAATGCCATGAACCCCTTGGGCACCACTTTTTCTGACATCATTAAGCTTTTCTCTTTCGTTTCTGCTCTTGAAGGAGAATCCCCTGCAGAAATGCTTCATTTGTTCAAACTATAGCTATAGGCTGTGAAGAGTTCTAAGATTTATATTGAGTTGAAGAAAGACTCTCTAAGTTTATGGGAGAATCTTTAGAGAAGATAGCATGCCCCATGTAGACATGGTTTGCATGCACTGGAATGTGCTTGTTTTTCTGTTTTTCTTGTCTTGGTTCAGTTTGGTTCTATTCTTAAGAAAACTTACCCTTTGTAACTTCAGAAGAAAGTTTTTGAGGCACTTCCACAACAAATAAGGCTGTAATTCAGAAAGACATTAGAGTGGAACGAAAAACAATTGATGGCAGTAAAATAAGAGCTTGTTTATTCACATGTTGTAATTTTTTTTTTAATTGTAAATTTCAAGTTGATACTGAAATATAGGGTAAATTTTTTGATAGGACATTAAACTATGGTCTTTTTTTATTTTAGGGACTAAACTTCAATTTAAATCAAAATGATTACTCAGTTTTAATTTTATTTCATAGAGTAGGCACTTGAAATATTCTAACTTATTTTTAATAATGTGATGTTGAAAATTCCCTATCAGCAAATAAGTTAAAATTATCATCTGAGTAGGTAGCGTGTTATATATATATATATATATGATAATAGAAAATTTCCACAATAACCACTCTGTGAAATAAAATTGAGACTGAATAACCATTTTGATTTAAATTAAAATTTGGGCCTCAAAAAGAAAAAAGACCATAGTTCTATGGCCTATTAAAAAATTTAACCTGGTTTATCCACCTATTTCATTTAACCCCGAAATATCATCAAGGAAAGAAATTGACTTCATTCTTTGGAAATCATTACAAGAAGAAAACTTACAGTAACCATAATCCACACATCAACAAAAATGAAGCTAGGAAAGCACAAATGCAAATATTATTCATTAATTATTATTGAAACGAAATCAAGCTCAAATAAAAAGAAAAGAAAAGAAAAGAAACAGTGTTTTCGATCTCTTTATATTTTAGTGAGAGAAGAGAGAGTCAAGGAAAGAGTCTCCATAATGGTCATTAACATAAGGCTGCTGCATCTGCATGAGATTAAGACCCAGGTCTCCCATGAAATTAGAAGTCATGTTAACATTCCCTTGATCCTGATGATGAGGATGAGGATGAGGAGGAGGAGGAGGAGCATTGGCAGAAGGAGGAGGATGGTATTGGTTGCCCATCATAGCTCTCATGAACCAATCTTGTGCTTGGAACTCCTCCAGGTTCAAACCCATTGCCGGTGCCGGTGCCGGTGCCGGTGCCGGTGCTGATTCTGTTGTAGTCCCAGTGACCACAACCTTCTCCACCTCCTGCTGCTCCACCTTGAGTGGCATTCTAGCCTTGGTAAGCAAAAGATCAAGCCTCTCCTGCACAGCCTTAATCTTCATCTCAACAAGCCATGCAAGGGACGTGACATCCTGAACATTCATGCACTGTAAAACACTCCCACCTGCACCCAAAGCTCTATACAAAAACACACTGGTTTCCATCTCTCTGTTATCCTTCTCCTGCTTCTGGAGTTGTTCTTGTAGCTTGGTGATACGCTGTCTAAGAAAACTCTCTTGGTTCATCATCTTCTTGCTCTTCTCCATCTCAGGTATGCTCTTGAACCTCTGAACAAGACGCATGGCTTCTGGTTCAGATGGCCAAACATCCACTGGCTGAGACTCGTTGGGAGCATACACTAATGCACAGACCTTCACGTCACATAGAACACTCAGCTCTCTCACCTTCTTCATTAGACCTTTCCTTCTTTTCTTGAAACGTTGCTTTCCTTGCTGATTCATTGCTAATCCAGGCCAACTTCACCTTCTTCCTAGCCATAAGAATTGAAGAGCATGTAACAATTAACAGCTATGTATACCTGTGCATGGTCTTAGACATGACTGCCATTATTTATATATATACTGAGACATTTGTTGATAATTATGGGGACAGATCATATCCAAAATCAATGGTCCAGGAAATCACATTCAATTCACAGTTGGTAATATGGTATTAATTAGTGGGGCTTGATTATATTTTAATTTTGCTGAAAAGGTCACAGTTGGTCCTTCAAAAAAAATTTAGTTTTAGATTTAATTGATACGTACACTTAATTGGGTGCAACTCTAGGCAGTTATTGTCCCTAATAAATGGTATCTGTGTACATTGATTGAGAGTTTATCTCTGTTATCCTGGGAGTATTTAATTTGGGATTGCAATCTTCAATTTATTTAGTGTATATTTCATGTTTTTGGGAAGTATAGATCATTAGAAATTATTGTACTACTTATAAAAGACATGAAATGATTAATGAGACCAAATACAGCTTCATCCCAACTAACTCACATTTATTAGCGCCCAGATGGCGCCAAGGTGGGAACACTAGATATATGTATAGGTGTGAACTTAATAACAGAAGATTAAACCAAACAATTAATCTCTTTTGCAAAGCTAGATATTGCAACATTTTAGATTCTAAAATCCATAGGAGGATCCATATGTATTGAACTGGGGTCCAAGGACCCAATTTTTAAAAAAATATGTATTAAGTATTATATAAATATAGAGGATGGACCCCATTTCCTATGGAATATGGATAAGATCCGGCCATAACTTAATAAATAAAGTGAGCCCATTTTTCTTAAATAAATTTATTATAAAAAATAGACCCCTGAGTCCATAATCTTTTAAATTAATTAAATATATTAATGAAAAAGTTTAATTTTTTCTTTTTATCTCCCAAATTTTACTTTTAGCTAGATTTTCATAAGCGCTCAAATTGAAAATCTCTCCCACTTTTCAAATAATCAAATTATTTTGTTCTTATTCTAATACAAAAGTAATAATTCAGCCAAAAGCTTTTAGATAGGTAATTTTTCACTTATTTATAAGATGATTTGCATCTATTGACTTAGAATAGATTATATTTTATGTATTTGTTCACTTTTTTTTTATGTATTTTGTTTGGTTATTTATTATTAGAGCATCTATGGGATTTAAATATAATTAAATTTAGTGTGTTTCATTCTTGAATTGTGAAATGAAATTAAACCTTATTTCATATAAGAAAATCTGAACATTAAATTATTTTTATGTGCGTGTATAGAGAGTAATATTTTGAGTTTATTATTATTATTATTATTATTGTCCATTGTTAAATATACTTACTGTTTAATTTGTTTGTCATCGACAAATTTGTAATGCAAATTTTTTTATATAATAAATATATATTATATATGAAGCCCACTACATAAAATTCTTGAATTCGTCACAGCTAAAATCAATAAATAAAATACAATGCCACTTACTACCTCTGGAAGGGGCAGAGACTAAACATAACACTGATACAATGACACTATATTAGTTGTGAGGCTTTTGCTAGGAAGATGGAATCCCAAACTTTGCTATAAATCACTGCAATATTAAACAAAATAATATTAACACACGTATATATCTGCTGAAAACCCCCTCTTAATCTCTTATATCATTTACCATAATTAAGTCAGGGTACTCTGTTTCAACATTGTATCGATAGACCACCGCTGCACCGGACGCCTATACAACAACCTCTGGGTAGCTTCGGATGATACTAGAAAAATTCATGTACAACATTTGATGGCAGAAAGCTCAATCTTTTCTGAATATTAACTACCATCAGACGGGGATGAAGGTGTGACAACCATCCTCCCGATGCCCATGTATACCGCTGCGAAAACTTCATTGTTTTTCCCAAGCATTTCTTTCAAACTGCATTCAATCTTTCTGCTCTTGAGTACAAAGTGCCTGGGTTTTATCTTTTTCTCCAGTGAATAGCTGAAGTACCTTGGGTAGTCCACAACTTCCTTCAATGGCCTCTGCATGGTGCTCAAGAGAAACTCAAGCTTTGGTTTTAAAACAACCTCAATGCTATAGCCCAGCAGAGGAGAAAACCTGACAATCATGGAGCAAACTTCCCGCTTGGATAGCCCAATTTCCATTAGAAACCTCATTCTGCATACAGAGACATGATCCATAAGAATAAATGAATAAGAAAATTTAGAAAATGTTAAAGCTGACTTAAGCAGAAAATAAACAGAGTAAAGAGAAGCCCATGAATGGTATTTTGAGACCTCAATATTAACTCACATGCAGAATATATACATCCATGCATGTTAAGATTATTTATCACTTGATCAGTAACCAGATTAACATAACTGCTCAATCTTGACTTGAAATTCCAAGACCCGATTCAGTTTCAACTAGAGTTTAGTTTGCCTGAAATTAAGGTCTGGCTCAGCTCATCCAGGTAAAATTTGGACAGAAGCCAAACTCTCTATATAAGTAGATGTTACTGTGGATAGATTTCAGATCTTCATGAAGGAATCCAGCATTCTATAAAGATGAGGCAGCAGGAGAAAAAGATCGGCAAGAACGAATTAATGCTCAAGTATAAACAAAGGCATCATGGCAGCAGGTTATTCAGTTGGACCAATTCCTAATGTCAAATTCCCTGATTCTTATGGAAAAAGAAAGCTGAGTGGATAGCGGCCCCAAACAAGACAGAAAAACAGGCAGACCTCTTCAATGGAGAATTCTTCGAGACAACCACTGGCAAGCCCAGAGCAGAGCTATGGCAGCACCAGAAAGGAGGCGAGGGGAAGATTGGAGACTCAGGATCTTGTAAATGGAAGGAGAAAAAGAACACTTCCTATGTCAATCTCCTTTGGTCAAACCCAGAAAGAACAATCTAAGTTTTGACAGATTTGAAGTTCACTACCAGCAAAATTAAAACTAAACAGTACACAAACCTCAAGAGCTTTTCTTAAGCCCAAGTAAAATTTCTGCATTTAATGAAATTCAAATAAGAAAGTACCAAGTCAAGTCCAAAAATGGCTTCCCTATCCGACTAGAACTTTTATTCAATACTTTCATTACAGGAAGGCCCTGACAGGCAATCTTTTCAACAATCCAAAATCAGTTCTCAAATTTTACCCATATGGCAAAATATGGTGACATACCTGGGCAGTAATGTCTTTTGGGCATCTAAACCAAGAAGCTCCGGATATTTTCTGATAACACGGGGAAGATGGTCCCTTGGGATTCCAAAATCAATGAGGAAATCAAGTTTCGTCCTGAGAGTGTTGTCAACACTGGAAGCAAATATCTCGGGGCAGCGACATAAAATCCTCCCGGTGGTTTTACCACCCAGACCAATTTCCTCCATTAAAGATACCACCTATGAGAGCAAAAAGAATTTTAGGATGATGCCAAGCAACAGAAACGTAACCATATATAGACATTTATCCAATTCTAAAGTCATTGGCCAAAAATTGTCATGCATAAATGACAATATGATCAAATTGCAGAGCTTTCCCCAGGACTTCTGCTAAAATCAAAGGAAGAGGGCATACTTATTTTAGAACACAGCTGAATTCAAATTCACAAATAACAATGATTAATGGTTGATTTCCTAATTTGGCATAACAAAATAAGTTCTAATTTTGAATCCAGGAGGCATCAATTATCACAACCATGTATATATCAGTAGGCTGCAAAAAAAACCAATGGTTAAAACAAAATTGTGCAGTTCAAAGATGGATCACAAAGAGAAGCTCCTGCTCCTAAGAGAGATGGAAAGCTATTTATTCCCACCACAAATCAATTCTAGCCAAAAATTCAAACTTTCAAACCCATCATAAACACTGAGGTTACAACAACTCACAGAAAACAGACAATGAATCATGATATATGAATAACAAAAAAAAAGAGATGGCTTTAGTAAAGCTTCAGCACTAGGTCCTGAACCAGTTCATGACATTTTTCAGTGCAAACATACTTTAGGTGATGCAAAAATGAGCACAGATTCTGTTATGCAGTCATGACACTAACAATTTTGCATAAATAGTAACATACAAGAAATTTGGGGAGAAGAAAATAAAGGGCCAAAATGGGGTTACAAACCTCATGAAATTCAGTAGGCTTTCTCAGAAGCAGTTGAGGACTGGCAGTAATAACTGGAGCCATCATCTTCTTACTAACTCCCAATTCACCAAATTGCTCCACAACTGATTTCATCTTGAGAGTTGAGCATCCTAATATATGGGGCCAACTTTTAATTGCAAGATCAACAGTTGATTTTGCAACCTGTAACAGAAAGCGTTTGTTTTACCCCGGTCCATTCAAGCGGACAAAAGCCAGCAGAAAACAAAACTGATCTGATTGGTGAAGACTTAGCGACTTTTGTTGTTGGTATGTTGTTCTCCTTTAAGAGAAAATAGTGTAATATGGCTGAGGCAAAGTGTTGAAGACTCGGTGTCTTCACAGAATTTGGGCTGAAAATTTGGTCAAGTACTCCCATGAAAATAACCACAATCTCTTCCAAATTGAAAGGAAATCTTGCCCTTGTAATTTTTTATGCTGTAACTGCTCCCAATAATTGCTTTACTTACTTTCAATTTTCATTTTTATGCAGATTATGAGATATTCATATAAATATATCAGTTTTTACCTGATATATCTGAAAGCTCTTGAGGATTAGACTTTACACTTTGAGGTTTGTGCCTCATTTTATTAAGGTCTAAGGGTATTGCTTTACATTTTTATTTTTATAGATTTCTAATCATATCTTATCAGAGAATAAAATACATTATACTTGTGATAGTTTGGATAATACCTTTTCTGACTTGAAGAAAGCGAGTATCTTCTTATAGTTGTTTAGAATGCTTGTTGAAAGAATCCATGGATACTTCAACAGCACTCTGACAATATCATCGTCTTTCACACCTGCCTAGAGAAGTATGATGTAAAAATATGCTTCAACCAAGTTAAAATGATACACAATAAATATACTATAGTCTGCCATCAAAGTCAAATTCAGGAGTCAACAATCCTATAAATCAACAAGCAATGTTGAAAAATACTGGGATCATTGCACAGAAGTTATTCTTTCAACAGAGCCATTTTTTGTCACTGGGCAATAATATTAAATCAGTTGATTAAAAAAAAAAATCAATTTTCTGATATCTTCCAAAAAAATACTAGAACTTCAACTTCAATATAATCATCAGCTCTAAAAAGTCAGACCAGGAATTCCATTTAAAAATAAGCAGATTATGCTTCTTTTTCATTTGTAATTCAACATCATAGCTTTCTTCCCACTGACTGAATCAATGAAAGTGTTTAAGAAGTAAATATATATATTCTAAATGTTATGTATCGATCAAGTCAGAAACCTGAGTGCTGTGATACTCAACTTGTTGAAGTCTTGTACTGCACCCATTCTTTTCTTTTCTCTTTTTTAATGTGTGGTGTGTGTATCAGTTAAAAATCTGAAAACAACTCCTGTAAATAAACAATAGTGCAAATTGTGAGCTCCAAGTACCTCCCCCAGGGCATGTATTCTTGGCTTCATCTCTTTCTCCATATCATAGAATATAACAGGAGGAAATAACAACAGTATAATTCCAATGCTTGGTTGAGGAACCCCAAGTGACTTGAGAAATTCAGCCAATATTTTAAAGTGGTCCTCTGTCAACTGGGAAAGCAGGCTTGGGAATGACTCTATAATGCAAGGAAAGGAACTTTCATAACCCAGCATGTCAAGACCCCCGTGTCTGGCCTCCATCTACATAACATTGAAGAAGCATTCACAATTAAGATGTGCAAATACTCAATTCAATTGATAAATAATGATATGGATAAGAGCAAGACGGTTACTTTTTCATAAAATGATAAAGTTCGTTGTATATCATCATCTATAGAGATCGATAAGTGCATCATCATGCGACGAGCATTTCGGCCAACAACTGCCTCTTGACCACGACATGAGAACAACATCTCCTTCACAAATTTTACCTGCAAATGGAATGCCAACAAAAACATTTGAAATTAAATTCTAACACACTCAAATTCCCAATGAATCAGAAAACACTGAATAACAGGTTCACACCTTCCCAATCAGCGCCGGAAGCCTCTGCGAGTCCAGGTACCGCGCAATAAGCAAGGAAGATGACTCTTTCAAACCTATACTCTCAAGAAGAGGAACAACTCCTCCATTCCCTTTCTTCTTCGCTATTAAAAAAACCTTTTTCCTGAAACCAACTCGCCCAGAATCCAACAATTCTCCTTGTTCCGAATCATCAGCCCAGGAACTCCACAGACAATGCTCATCCAGCTCCCGCACACTATCTACAAGCATACCCACATACTTGGGTGCCTTCACCGCTATCTGGAACGCATCCTCCGCGGAAGCTCCAGATTCCAGCAACAACTCCATGACAGCAGCACGAGCTTCTCCGATTTCCACCTTTCCATCCAAAGCGTAGGGATCAGGGTCGTGCTCACCGCCTGCGGAGGCACGGATTGGCGTGAGGCGCAGAGAGAGGGCAGCGCAGCCGGAGCGGAACTTGATGGGGAGACGACAACCGCAGGCGGCATTGGAGGGAGGAAACCGATTGATTGAAGAGGAGAAGGACGGAGGGATTGGTGGTATTGAAGCGAATGCGAGGGAGGTCACTGGCATGGCTTCCGGATCATCTCAGTGAACACGGACAGGGACGATGATTTTTCGCAACAAGACTTTTAAAACCTCAGTAAAACCCTAGCTCTCTGGCGCGCTTTTCCGTTGCTTGGCCCAATTAGGCCCAGCCCACGGCCCAATTATTGGTAATGCTCCGGAAGAAGTGGTGGTTATCTGTTTTGACTTTTAGAATGGTAAATAGATAAGGATAATTTTATTAAAAAACCTATAAGAAAAGCCACATATATCATTATTACCCGAGTTAACCTGCTATTATAATTGATATATATTTATATTTAATTAATTTTTTTAAAAAAATATTTTTATTGGGAAAAAAAAAACCAAGAATAAACAGAGATTGAACTAAAATCTAGTTTAGGATGAGGATAAATTAACTTTGAAGCCAAATAACAAGTATAGAGCTATCAACAGCTCAAAGCCAAAATCAAATTAATTATTTTTAAAAGCTCATTCATTTAAGTGAAAAAAAAAAAGAAAAAGAAAACATCTCCACAATTTGAATTATTTTAACAATATTTCCTGATAAATCTCATAACTCATTGGCTAATAATAACAATAATATAATAATAGTTATTATAGTTCCAAGAGCGTTGCTAAAAAAATATAATAATGACAATTGAGAAAATTGAGACATGCATAGATGGACGGGTATGATTGGACGTGGAAAAGACGTTGCTGTTTGAGGAAACACAGGGGATCAGCTTCGTTGCTTTTAATGAACTCGCTTCCCTTTCCTCGCCATCTCGCGGGCGCTTGAGTTGTCCCCGGTTTTACGCTAATATATATATATATATATATATTTATAATTATAAACTTAGTAAAAATAACAAGATAAAAACAAACTAATAAGATTTCCTATGCCTTCCCTTTCCTCGATCATCTCGCAGCAGCTGAGGAGAAACCAAGGCTCCGAGACCAGCCCATCGCCTTCTCAGATCTCCGATCGACGATCTCCTCTGATCTCTGGTTCCTTTCTCTGCTCTCTTGTCTAATCCTTTTTCGAATTGGTTCTGAAATTTGAGATTGGCTTTTTTTCTTCTTGCTGGTGCTTTTGGTGATGGTTCCTGTGGATCTAGCTGCTTTCTTGCTTTTTTTATGGTCGTTGATCACTGCCTGTGCTTGAAAATATCTCCATTTTGTTATTTGTTTGGTTGTCATCTTTCTGTGTTCATTGAGGATTTCGTTTATGCTAGCCTCTTTTGATTCGTTTACTTGTTTCTTTGGGTGAAAGCAGAGTCTTTTTTTGTTGATCTTGATGTTGATTTATTCGTTCATCCATTGTTGAAAGTTTGAAGATTTCCATTTTGTGTTTCTTGTTGGGTATGTTTAGATTGATGGTGTACCAAGAATGGGTGAAGCGATGAACGTCTCCTCGGACTGAAGGATTATCTGATATCATCTGCACGTGAGACTGTGAGAGGTGAATTCTGATAAAATTTTCTATTATTATTATTTTTTTCTTATGGAAACTTTATTTTTGGTTTACTAAACCCTTGCACATTGCTGTAAAAACTGGGAATTTGTGTTTGATTTGGATATCAAATGCATGATTTAGGCTTGTTTTCATGGTATTGTGGTTTAGTAAGGATGGGGTATGCAGGATGATGGAAGTCTTTGTACATCTTATTGCCTTATCTGCATAGATTATAGTAAGCTGAATCGCTAGCCAAAAATGGGATTGTCAATTAGGTTTAGATTCCCATTTGGTAACAAATTTAACTGTTTGCCATAACTCATGTTATTTTCCCAATATTTGAAGTATTAAAAGTGGATGTGAATGTTTATCTCTTAGGAGATTCTGTACCTTTTGAGCCTATTCTATAAATATTGGCATGGTAATGTAGTTTAAATTCCAGTAGAGTTTTAAGAAATTACTTGCCAGGTTAATCTATAGATAACCACGTTCCTTCCCTTCTAGGATCTAAGCCTGGGCCTTGGGTTAATGAGCCAAAGGTCTTATCAACCCACTTTTTAGGTTAATCTAGTCGGTTAGATCTATAGATAATGCCCCCAAGCTTCATGGTACATGAGCAAAAATATACTGAGAATTTAAGTTATATCTCCTATCCGAATTTCAAAAAATACATCCACTTCAGTCGTCAAGTGTTGCAAGGACTAGACATGTTATTGTTAACACAAAGGTCATCTGCTTTCTTTATGCTATCAATTGATCTTCTTAGCTCATGCCACTGCAAAATAAAAATAAAGACATTCTCATACAGCCTTTTCTTGGCTTATTTTCACTTGCTTAGCAAATGAAAAGACTGTCTTGTGTAAATGAGGCTTAAGAAGTATGTTCTTTGCTTGTTGTGGTAACTTTGTGAACCTTTGGCAATCACAGGCCACTGGACAGTTGTTCTGATGCAGTCACATTCAGAAGAGACTGCAACTGAGGTGGAGCGAGAACATAGTGCATTTCCACAAAATGTGATTAATACTCCAGAGAAGCAATCGGACACTGCCTCAGTTGTTCTCGAGGATACTGTTGACCGATCCTTTGAAAGTATTCCAAACCAATTGGTGCTTTATGACCATAGTGGAAGTGGTACAAGCCAGGATGCTCTTGTTGCTGTTGAACCAACTGATGATTTTAGTCTAACCTCTGAAAGCTCATATGTGCCAACGCCTTCTAGCCGAGTTTTGCCATCTGTAGGGGCATTCACAGTACAATGCGCTGCTTGTTTTAAATGGAGACTCATTCCAACTAAAGAGAAATATGAAGAGATACGTGAAACTATCTTGCAAGAGCCATTTTTGTGTGACAGGGCGCGGGAGTGGCGCCCTGACATAACTTGTGATGATCCAGAAGACATATCTCAAGATGGCAGCAGACTTTGGGCAATTGACAAGCCTAACATTGCACAACCACCTCCTGGATGGGAAAGATTGCTTAGGATCAGAGGAGAAGGAAGCACCCGATTCGCAGATATGTATGTGTGTTTTCCTTTCAAAGTTTTGTTTTTTTCCATAGTGAACTTTTATGATGAAGCAGAGTTCTTTGCAAAATCAAATAAGGCCATGTGATATCCATGCTATTGTTCTTTTCACAACTAAGCCACATGGGAATCATAATATCAAGCAACTTTATACTAGAGAACTGTTGCAAGGAGAGAGCAATTGAACATACTTGGTATATGATGTTCTGTGTGGATTTAACCTATAGTACCTTATTGAATTTGTGAAATACATGAGCACAATTGTTTCTTCATTTTAAGCTCTAAAATATGTTACAAATTCATTTGCAGGCACCATGTTAAGTAATTCTATTTATGCTTGACTCCATATGTTATTTTTTAGAAATCCATATTGATTAGAGCCTGTTATCAGTACAGGCATACAGGAAACGAGGGCACATTTGAAACACATGGCGTCACATGATTGATCTGTTTTTAAATAGAATTTCTGTTTTCTTCAGATATTATGTTGCACCTTCTGGAAAGAGACTGCGTTCAATGGTGGAAATCGAGAGGTATGCCCTTTTTATCTCCTATATGTTTGCACTAATTTAGGCTGTGATTCCTTTGCTCGTTAATTTGGTCAAAATCATGCCAGAGATGTCAGGACAAGGCAACCTTAACATCACATTTGAGATTTTTGGCTTTTTTTGTGCTATTAGATTATTACGGATTTATCATTGATATCAAGTTGAAAAAAAGATTTGTTGAGAAACCATTCTCATAATGCTGGCTAGTATGCTGCAGATACTTGCTTGAACACCCAGAGTATATCAGAGATGGGGTAACTATGTCTCAGTTCTCATTTCAAATTCCAAGACCTTTGCAAGAGAACTATGTTAGGAAACGTCCACGTCCACCCTAATCCTCATAAAGGGTGGTTTAGGATTGCCAAGGCCCCTGGAACCTGAAGAAGGTAACAAAGCCAAAATTAGCAGACTGAACGATTTTTTTCTTTATATAGATTATGATTTCTAATCGTGTGAAATCTTGTTATAAACTCTTTCTTCTTAATGTCCCTTGTAAGGCTGCTCATGGAGCACATGACATTCTGATTAAACTTTATGCATCTGTAATCAGTGAACCCTCTATCTTGGGAGGCTCCACCTATTTAGCCCAGATATGCAGACTGGAAGATCAAGGTCATTAGCTATCATCAATGGACATCCTGACCATCCTCCATCCATGGGGTCACCAACACCCAAAAGAAAGAAGAAAGCAGCAGCCAAGCCTCCACGGAAACGATCATTTGCTAGGCCATCTACAATTTCAGACTTACAGACTGATGACAAAGAGCCTCCAGATAGTGCCCCTCTTGTTGAATCAATGCCCTTCAAGAAAAAGAAAAAAGCAACAAGCAAGCGGCCGGCTAAACAAGTATTGGGCAACTCACCAGCAAGCAAGAATCTGCAGTCAGGTGGCACAGGGTTATCAGCTTCATGCACTGATCCACAAATTGATAGCCCAGGACACAATGAGCATCCAGCTTGCTCCCTTCCTGTTGAACCATCACCTTCAAAGAAAAAGAAGACAATGAGCAAGCTGCCATGTAAACGAGCATCAGGCAGTCCACCTGAACACCAACATCCGCAGTCCGGTGGAGTGGGCTTGTTAGTTCCAGATAACGAAGATGAGGGAGGTTATACTACTCCGACCGAATCATCATCACCGGTGAAGAAAAACACAGAAGTAACCAAGCCATCACCTGAGCAGGCTTGTGGTGGCAGTTCTGAATGTAATAGGCCAAGGATCAAGATCATTGGACCAAAGCAGCCAGGGAGCCCTCCTCTGGAGTCAAAAGTAGTTTACTTTTGAAGGCTTAATGCCTCTTTAAGCTCTGCTAATCTGCCTCATTGTAATGGTGCCCTCTTGGGAAAGAAAATGGAAGAATAGTAGGTTGAAATACCAGTTGAACTTTGGTGGGAAGTTGTTACTTGTTATGTAATCTCCACTTAAGGTAACTTGGCAAGTTTTGGGAAGAGATGCTTACCGAGATCTCCTCTACATATATATGAATACCCATGTGTAAATGTAGCTGTGTTCATATACTGTTTTTTTTTTTTGAAATCTGGATCATCATCTGGAGGATGCATGCCTACATATATAAAATTCATCAAATGTGAAAATAAAAAATTCCAAGGCAATAAGGAGCTTGGTGACAATAATAAATACCCTAATTAATTAATTCATCAAATGTGATAATTCTTCACCACCACAGTGTTCAATTGTTGTCGCTTGATCTCCTCCACATCCGAATACTTTTAAAATAAGTACAGATGCTGCAGTGAACAAACATACTAACAAGACATATTTGGCATGGATTCTACAATGTCATTCTAGTACCATGATAGTTGTAGGTTGTACACTTATAGCAGGTATAATTGATATTCTACTTGCCTGTCGAAGAAGCACTGCCGCCCTCTCGTGGTTGAAGGACCATAATATATATAATGTGATCATAGAGTCAAATGCGTAGTTCTAGTTCAATCCATTAATAATTCCGAAGCTCTACAGTGAATCATGTCGCGGATGCCCTGACAAAAGGAGGCATGTTAAATGTCTGGTCTGAATTGTTAGGAGAATGCTCAACCTAATCATTTGCCTTATGTTTTGATGGCGGTTGAATGATTGCACTTTACCTTTAAAAAAAATAAAAAATAAATATAATGGATAGCTCATTTTTTCTATTTTAAATGTCATAGTGATTGTTTTTATTTTATTTTAATAATTTAGAATAACGAACTGGAAAGATTTCCATGCATAATAAAGAAAGTAAAATGCCTGAAATGTGCAATCTTATGAAATTTTAACTACTTTTCTATTACACACTAAAATGCAATCTTAGAAACATTAAAAAAAGAAAAAAGAAAAAAATAAGGCTTAGTCAAATACAGTCCAATCCCCCTATAATTAATTATTAATTTATAAATCAATGGGTTCTGGAGAATGAGAACTCATTTTCAGTGACAGTTTTGGAGGACACCCCCTCCTCACTGACATAAGAACCAGCCTCCTCATCACCCTCCATCACCCTCAGTTCCTCAATCTTGGCCAACACCTGTTTCAACTCCAATCTTTTCTCCACATCTCTCTCACAACAATCCAGTCCAATCTTCAACAACTTCAGCATTTCACCTTCACAATGCTCAGTACCTTTCATCTCTGGATCAAACACTTCACCTGTCCATTCTTCTCTTACAACAGAGTTCACCCAACTTGCCAAATCAGCTCCAGACTTATCTGGTCGTAGATAATTTGCAGGGAATTTTCCTGTCAGTATCTCTAATATCAGAATCCCAAAGCTCCAAACATCACTTTTCCTTGAAGTTCTGCCATACTCTGTGAACTCAGGAGACTTAAATGCCACCATGACCTGTGTTGCATGAGACTTATTCATCACTGGCACAAGAGCATAATCAGTGAGAACAGGTTCATAGTTCTCATCCAGCAACACATTAGATGACTTCAAGTGACCATGTGGTACATCTATCATTGGTAGTTCATCATAGAGATAAGCAAGTCCTCTTCCTACTCCCTTGACTATCTTCAACCTTGTCATCCCAATCCAATGATGTAATGTTTGAACCATGCATACCTGTTCAAATTAACAATCAATTAATTACTTGTTAGTAACTAAACAAAGCAAATACATTTTTAAGATATATATATATATATATATATATATATATATGCATGGTGATAGTACTAGCTAGCTAGTACCATGGTGGAGCAAATGAGCCAAGCTTCCATTGGGGAAGTAATCAGTGACCAAAAGTTTTTCTTCTCTCCTGTAATAGTAAGATAAGAGAGGGAGTAAATTAGGATGAGATAACCTCCCCAGCCTTCTCATGTGCTCTTGGAAATCCTCCCTCCCAACACCATTCATCTCCCTAAACCTCTTGACAACCACAGCATGGTTGTTCACAAGAACAGCCTTGTAAGATGAACCAAAGTTCCCACTCCCTAGCACTTCAGCTGAAGCCTTGAGTAGATCTTGCAGTTGGAACCTAACTCCAACCTCCCTGACAAACACCAACTTCCCATGCTCAGCATCCTTTGGAGACTTCATGGCAACTGAACTGTGCTGAGTCTGAGAAACTCCTTGTTCTAGTTTGTCTGCATCTGTGGGCTCTACTCTGTGGAGTTGTTTGGAAGACACTGATCGGTGACGACGACGTTTGATGCAAAAGATGACTATAAGACCCAAAGCCACAATGATGGCAATTACTACAATGGCTACCACTAGAGAAGTAGAGACCTTTTTCGACTTGTGGGATGCTTCCGCCGGTGTAAGTTTAGTGGTGTTACATGGATCGTTGTTGAGTGGGGCCCCACAAAGACCCTTATTACCTGCTCAATATTCAACAAAAATGGTTAATTACTCAGTTTTTCCAGGCCATTAAAATTGTATATATGCTTCACTGTTTGTATACAGATATATTTATATCTCAATTAATATCTTTATAAATAAGTTATATATATATATATATTGCCAAAAGTGATAAGCACCCGTCTCACAAAAAGAGTGTCAAGATAAATAGATAATGTGGTGCACTCAGTTACAATAACTTAATAATACTCTAAAAATTTATTAACTCGGACAAACGTTATATTGGGCCGATTAGAGACCTATTATATGTATACCCAGAAGATATTTTAGGAACTAAACTGGATCCCACTGCTATGTAATGATAAAAGAGAGGAAAACAACATCCTCTCACAAAAACCATAAACAATAAATAAACAATGCTACTACAATATTTATCCAGAGTTCTATAAATAAACAATACTAGTACTATAACAATACTATCGATACAAAAATTCGATTATAGTTTCACTTATTTACTATTGGTTTAATTTGCCGTATAGGTCCCTATAATTGTATACTTTCTGCCTTTTTAATTATTTCTAATATTTTTAGGTATAATTAAGTCTTCATATTTGGTCGAGTTGGGTCGTTCTAATCCACTGCAATATTTTTAGGTACAATTAAGTCTTTGCAATTTACACTTACCCATCTACATCGCGGACTAGAATGACCTAATTCGACTAAATATGAAAGATTTAATTATACATAAAAATATTGTAAAGATTAAAAAGGCAGAAAATGCATAATTACATATACCAGTACAACAATTAAACTTTATAAATTGTTTTTTTCTATATATATATATATATATTTACGGGAAAAAAAAACAAGAGAAGAAGAAGAAAAAGAAAGGGGAAGAAGAAAAATTAACGTGGGGAAAATGGAGGACCTGCAAAGAAGGATGCGTCCATCTGGCTGAGAGATACAGGAATAGGACCCTCAAGGTTATTGTCAGACACATTGAACAACTTGAGTCCGGGTTGCCGGAGATCCGGTATTGCACCGCTAAATTCATTCCCATCCAACACGACTTCAAGTAACTTGGGCACGTCCACCAACGAGCTCGGGATAGGCCCCGAGAAACGGTTCTCGGACAAGTGCACCTTCTTCAGTGACATGGTCACCGAGAAAGCCTGATCAGGGATCACACCAGACAACTTGTTCCTCGTTAAATACAACGCCTTCAACGCGCCCACTTTATCCAAACTCGGCATCAACCCAACCAAATCATTGTCCGCAAAGCTCAAGGTCCGCAACCCACCCAACGCGCCGAGAGGGTCAAAATCCAATGTCCCAGATAGCTTCATGTTCTCTAGTTGTAACCCGTATACGTTGCCACCTTCACATATGACACCAGTCCAGTTGGACCGGCTTTCAATGCATGGTGCCGAGCCTGGAAGCCAGTCAGGTAAGGCTTTGTCCGCACCTGATAACGTGGCCTTGAACTGAAGGAGGGACGTCGGTGTCCGACGAGAAGGTTACCGGGAATAGTACTGTTGCCGTGGCGAGGAAGATGAGTGATGTGGCTGTCTGGAGCCGAAGAAGGCTCGGTGAGCCCTCTCCGGCCATGGTCTTCTTGGTTACCTTGTGACTGGCACGTATGGAAATATGGTGGAAGGAGGAGATCAATGTGCTAGCTAAGAATAGAGACAATAAGAGGTATAAATGAATGAATGAATGAATATATGGGTTGGTGAGAAGGAGAGGGGTGGTTTGGTTGACAGAGTCCAACGTCCGTCCATGCATGCATGGCTTTGAGTTGCTTGTTCTGTTGTTGCAAGAGAGATTCATGAAGGCCGGTCGATTGGCCAGGTCATCTTCTCTATCTGTACTTTGCTTTTTTTGGTTAATTAATTAATTGGCTTTTCTAAATTTATTTTTGGTGGTTGATCCTGTACGCAGCTAGATTTGTCAAAAATAATCAAACAAAAATGATCAATATTTAACTCTCCAATCAATCTCCAGAAAATTTCACAGCTGGGATATATATGTTTATGATCCTGATAGATGCATGCATGTTTATGTTTTGGAATTAACAGGCCTGCTTGTTTAAATTAATATTGTGTGGCAAAAGGTAGGGCTGCTTCATTGTTTGAGACTATCTCATAGCTAAAAATTTGTGTTTCTGTTGTCTTGCTTGTGTCCTATATATGTGCATGTCTGGTGAGAAAATTATCAAATAATATATAGGTTATGCATTTATATGTAATTGATGCTAGAGTGAATTAAAGGGACCTTTGCATTCAAATTTATGAACCAAGTACTGGTTTAAGCCTGGCTGTAGCTTGTAAAACAAAGTTTATCCTGACTGGTATATGCTGCCGTCTTGTCTTTAATAAACTATATATACATCCAAGTCCAAGTGGTTATAAAATTTTTGAAAGTTTTAAACAAAATGGAATGTTGATAACAAATTTTAATTTATTAAAATAGATGCATGCATACATACATACATACATATAATATCATAATTTTGATTTTAATAAAAAACAAATGTAAAATTTTATTCAGAGATATTTTTAAAAATAACCTTATTAAAATAAATAATTATTAAAATAACCTTCCACTAATTGAAATTTTAATGTCACTAATTCAGCACATATAACCCAAATTTTCTCATCATTCTTTGTTTTTCTTAATCTAATATATATTAAGGCGTGCCTCTTTAATTATATTTGCCATTAAATTTTTTTAATATAATGTTGTTTTTAATTTTATATCTTATTCTCCCAATTCCAATCACACTTAATGCTATTTTTTTAGTTTTTATTTAAGGCTTATTAAATTCGTATATTTTGCAAGTTCAATCAAATAAAAATTAATTTTACGAATCTTATTGATTTTTAAATAAGCTAAAATTCAAAGCATTTTGATTTTCATAATTTTTATAGAAATCCGTTTCAAATTTTGATCGTCATAATTTTTTTTTCACAAGAAAAAATAGTATTAAGAAATATGATTATATTTATATAAAATATTACCATGCAAAACCAACACAATGCATAAATTAACAAGCTAAACTTTCACCACTTCAAAATATTTGTATATGTCTTCGAATTAAAAATAAAATAAACTGATGCTAATCTAATTAAAATTAAAGTTATGGTCCTCCTAGAGAATGAAGACGGACATCCAACTATGAGGTCTTGTAAATATGCTAGTTTGAGCCATTTGTTAGCACATTTGGTTTGAGCACAACAAATCAACAATTGTGTTTTGAAAAACTTATATCTAACTCATCAATTATTTATAAAATTGATCATGTGCTATTCTGATTCTTACTACTCTGGAAACCTAAAAAGCTAAATTTGAGGAAAATCACCTTATGGATTAGGCAAGATTTTTTGTGGACATTTTCTGATCATTTAGTTTCTCTTGTATTTTGTATCTATTTTCCATTATGAATAAATATGTTGTTTTCTTATTTTTTTAATGTTTCACTTGTTTGTTTTTGAATCTGTCTGACTTTATTATTTAATAAATTATGGTTCATGCACACTTTATAAAGAAAAAACATGGATTAATGTGCAATAAGTAAAATAAATAAATAATTGTTTTTACATGTCATACATAGTGAATGAGTTAAAAAGATATTACTATATAAAGATTTTACAAGAAAAGCTATCTTAATAATTGTTTATTTTAATAATTTTATTACTTTGAAAATTATCCGATCACCGAATCCAAATCCCTGCCACTGTATACTGCCTCTATTTGATCAGACTAAATCAACTACGAGATAAGAGGACTCGGACGAGTTAAGTAACAAGTCCAACTCACTCAAAGCAAGCTTAACTCGAGCCGAGTCAGCCCAATTGATACGAAAATTTTATTTGCCTAACTAATAAGCGGTCCAACTCGACACAAGCTTCCCGGGTCACGTCGGTTCGGGTCGTTTCGGTTCGGTTCAATTCGGTTCGGTTTGTGATTGGGTCGAAGTTTATCACCAACGCACACAGCTCCAAACCCTCACAAAACCTCGCCGTCTTCTCCCTCTTTCCCTCCCCGCCTCCACCTTCGACGCCGCTTCTTGAGTCTCAGTGGAGGATTCCCTTCCGAGTGACGAGTGATGGGGATCTTCGAACCCTACCGAGCCATCGGCTATATCACCAGTGGCATCCCTTTCTCCGTTCAGAGACTCGGCACTGAGACCTTCGTCACCGTCAGCGTCGGCAAAGCCTGGCAGATCTACAACGTGAGCCTTCTTCTTACCATCCAATCCAAATCCAATCCAGTTCACGTCTTTTATATTAATTTCTCTTTGTGTTTGTTTTTCAGTGTGGCAAGTTGAATCTGGTGCTTGCTGGTATGATTTTCCCTACCTCGTTTCACTTCCATTATTTGTTTTTGATCTTTTTTTATTTTTATTTTTTTGGCTTAATTTTGTGTTGGATTTATGATTAACGCATTGTAATTCCTTTCAAGGACCTCAATTGCCGAAGAAGATCCGGGCTCTTGCATCCCACCGGGAGTATACTTTTGCTGCGTTTGGAACGGACATTGGTGTTTTTAAGCGTGCCCATCAGGTTATCATCTTGTTTGGATTATATGATGCCCAACTATTGATTTAATGAAGATACCTATGTCATCATTGGTTATGTGGTGGCTTATTGGGTGACTTCCTGTTCTATATGCATCACGATACTATAGAAAGTCAAAAATCTAGATATTTATCTTGTTGATAGTGTCAATGATGATGCTGGTTTGGTTTATTGAATGTTTTGAGTTTTTCTCATCAAGAAGAATGAGTGTGGTGCTTGAGCCTAAAAATAAAAAATCCTCTTAGATTAAATAATTGTTTGCATCTGCATTAAGATATGATTCTTGCTTATCAAATGCTCATTGGTAAAAAAAAAAAAAAACAATGAATCAGAGTCAAAGTAGTTGATAGTTCCTCTCATGGATTAAATTTATATGTATGCTTACACTGCACACTTCAACGATGAAGGTCTTTTTACTTTTCAAGTCATTCTATGTTTGTTAAAATATGGATTTTTAATAGTCATGATGTGTAAATTTATTAGGTAGCCACATGGAGCAGACATGAAGAGAAAGTTAATTTTTTGCTCTTTTTTGGAGAACATGTTTTGAGTTTGGATGTAAAAGGTAATGTTTTCATATGGGCCTTTAAAGGCTCTGAAGATAGTCTTGTGCCGGTCGGGCACATCCAGCTTGAAGAGAAGTTTTCTCCGAGTTGCATAATGCATCCAGATACATATTTAAACAAGGTAGATTTCTGAGCTTTTCTCTTGTTCTATTTGTAGCTGTGATTATGAATTTCAGTTATTACCTGCCATGTTTTCCAGTGTTAATGACAGCTGAATGCATACTTACTTCAGGTTATCATTGGTAGTCAAGAAGGTTCATTACAACTGTGGAACATCAGCACAAAGAACAAGCTTTATGAATTTAAGGGTTGGGATTCCCCTGTTCACTGTTGTGTTGCCTCACCTGCTCTGGATGTGATTGCTGTGGGTTGTTCTGATGGCACTATCCATGTGCACAATGTCCGTTATGATGAAGAGTTAGTTTCATTCACACATTCCTCTCGTGGTGCTGTGACTGCCTTGTCATTCAGAACTGGTATGCACCTGATCTGATTTCTTGTATTCTAATAGAGTTATATGTAAATAAAGGTGCAGACTTATTTTTGAGGTATAAATCTAAAGTTTATTTGTATGTCTTCAGAATTTAGTTAATTCACTGACTTCTGAACTTAATCTATCTATAAGGCTTTCTCAAATATCTCATTGAGCAAGTCATGGCATAATAATAATGTCTTTTAATTTACTGTTAACCTAGCAATGCTTCTCCTATATATCCATAACCTTTAAAATGTGTTTCTTTCCTGTTGCGAACACCAACAATTTGCCAGCTTTGATCTTTTTCCTCTTATTCTGTGTAGAAGCAGGGCTAAATGTGGAAACTTTATTTTCCATTAGCAGTCTGATATAGTATTTGCCTAATGTTATTTGACTAATGCATTTGTGTGCAAGTGCAATATATATATTATAGTTAGACTATCTCATTGAGCCTTGTTCAGTTCGAGATTTATTTGGTTCACCACTTCATTCCTCATGGACGACCTTTGTTGATGTGAGGTAATTCACAGGCCTTAATGAATATTCAGGATTGTGAAATTACTGCTAAATTGCCTGACTAAACATTGTGTCTGGTATGATTTGCTGAACATCAATATATATTCATGTCCGAACCTATTTTTATCATCTTGCTTCTTATTTGTTTTAATGATTATAATACACCACACGGAGCAATTGTTATTTGAGTAAATATTATTGTAAAGTCAATGATTGATCAAGAATTTAGCCAATTACATGAAACTGCTGCATTTGTTTGATGACGTACTAACTATATACATACATCATGATATTTATGATACTGGATGGTTTTTGTTTGCAATCTGTGATGTGCTGTTGATAAAACCTAGGTTGAAACCATTTTAATCCAAGTGAAAAAAATCTATCCCATTTTTGCCTTAATTCAATTTTTTTTATTGCATTAGATGGTCAGCCACTTCTTGCCTCTGGAGGTTCTTCTGGCATTATAAGCATTTGGAATCTTGAGAAGAGAAGGCTTCAGTCTGTCATTAGGGATGCTCATGATAATTCGATAATCTCACTCCATTTCTTTGTCAATGAACCTGTTCTTATGAGCTCTGCAGCAGATAATTCAATAAAGGCAAGCTCTATTTAATTTTTTCTACTTGTTCTTGGGTGTTGTATACTTGATTATATCGCATGACTTGATGCATTACGATACATATATTGTCTAACTTAGTTTGCCTTGTAATATAATGCAAATATTCATAACTACTTCCGCTTGCTGGTAGCTAATGAATTGCATGTGCCGTTGCAGGCTGCCAGTGTTTTATAGTTGCAAGATAAACTGAGCTGAAACAACTTTATATGCAATATCGCATAAAGAAATGCACACAAAAGATAAAAATCTTGTAAACAAAATCCCTCTTCATTTTTGGTCCTGATAAATAATGATTTCACTAGGCTGCACATCATTGCTTCATTTCTAATCATGTCATGACATATTAGATGTACACCACCGGCCAATGAGGAATTCCCAATTTTGTTAGCTTTATAGGTGTGATCACTCCTAGATCACTCCTAGTTACCGGGGTTAGTTGCAGACATCACTTACCAAAGCAATTTAACCAACCTGATTTCTTTTGGAGCTTCAAACCTCTTCCTGCATGGCAAACTTTTATTCTTTAAGCTGTTTTAGTATTTTACTATTTGTTTCAAATTTGTGATAATCTTTTAGTCCTAGGTGATTTATAGTTATTTTAGCTGGATTATGTGTTTCTATTTTTCCTTTTTTTGACAGATGTGGATTTTTGATACCACGGATGGAGATGCTCGGCTTTTGCGGTTTCGAAGTGGTCATAGTGCTCCTCCATTGTGTATAAGGCAAGCTAACTATGGAAGCGGATCACTTTCTTTTTCATTCTGTTTTTGTTCTTAATTTTTGTCTCTGGTACATGCTTATATATGATGTTTATGTTTTTTTTTTCTGGCAAAATATTTCTGGTTGAGAGATAGTTGACCCCAAAGAGTACAATTCTGCATGCCTAGAAGAAAGTTGGATACAATAAAAAACAGTTTGAATAATCTAGAATAGTTAAGGAAAATTTCTCTTTATTATATTTATGTTAGGTATGCCTGCAAGGGCTTTCTTGCCTTCAAACATAAATTCAATTATGCCAAAACTTGATTGTCTTTTCTTTTTTGACCAAGTGCTCCATGGATTTGTTAACTTGATTTGCATTTCTTTTTGTATGCTAAACTTGTATTTCAGATTGATTGTAATCAATTGCCTACTGTCTTTTCATTAAATTTATCTGTTCCCCAATGTATGTGTCAAAATTTCTGTTGATTGTCTTTTAAATCAAGTTATCTTCTTCAATTTGCTAGTAGTTGTGATTCTGATTAATTGCATTTGCTGTGAATGGTAGGTTCTATGGGACGGGAAGACATATTTTATCTGCTGGACAGGACCGTGCCTTCCGTCTTTTCTCTGTAATTAAGGTTTGCTCCTCAGTTCTATTGTTTTGGCTACCCATTCAAATCTGTACCCTGGTTTTGGATTCGTAGTTCAGCTTGTAACCTGTTTTTAAGTCCCATTTGAAGTTGAAGTTGCTAGTATGTCATGTCAATTTTGGTGGGGTTTTGATGTGAATGATAAAGTGTCAAACATGCATATGTTAGATTACGAAGATAGGTTATTTTGGCTTGCCAACTTGTTCAAATTTATATCATTTTGAAGTCAAACTACCAGTTGACATATATCAAATATTGCTCATAAAAGTAATGTGGTTGTCCAACACTATGCATATCTTGAAGTAGATATATGCCTAGAATATCTTAGATACATGGGTTTCTTTTGTTCAATTGCCAACACTGATACGGTGATACCTAAGTTGGTGGCAACTTTATAATGCACAGTTTGATAGGAACAAGATTGCCTATTCTCACACTGTTGCTAAATATGGATTCGTGTGGCATTGTTGTTAACAAGTGCCAAACGGTAACTGATTGGATTTAATAGACTTGTTGCATAGTGATTATATAGATGGGACTTTCTTGTCATTGAGTAGGAACTATTATTTTGCTCTGAAATTGGATATATATATATAATTCTAAGCTCATTTATATTTTAGTGTTAGCCTATTTGCATATATCTGTATTTTTATTGTCCAATCCTTCTGTTTTAGAAGATATAGACTAGGTTCTATCTTGGCTGGATCTCGTGAAACTGAAAAGTTTATAATTATTGAGCAGGATCAACAAAGCAGAGAGCTTTCTCAGCGGCATATAACTAAAAGGGCCAAAATACTTAGTGCAAAGGTATTAATAACTCTGATTATTTATTCCTCTTTTTTCCCCCCTTAATCTACCATGATTTTATTTAATATTTCTTGTCTTTTGTCTTGTGGGAGTCGAGCTTTTGGGGCTTCCTTTTCATGACTCACTCTCCCCTGTATTTCAGGAAGAAGAGATCAAGCTGAAGCCTGTGATTGCATTTGATTTTGGTAGGTGATTTTACTTTTTTTTTTTTTTTTTTTTTTTTTTTGTCCCATTTCTTTCACTTATTTCGATCTCAATTGGCAGTCTACTGTCCATTCCCTTTCAAGGGAAATCTCAAGTTTCTAAACTTTTTTAGTGAAAATTATAATTGATAAAATTTAAAAAGATATAGAAAATAAAAATCAATCCTAAAAAGATAAAAAGAAAGAGAATGCTATTCTATAAGTCTCAACAAAATATACAAGATAAACCAAATTAATATAAAATCTAGATCATATTCTAACTAACGATGAGGAAATAATATCTAATTGAGTTAATGATTTGTAACAATAATCATAAATATGTACTTGATGATCATGGAAATAAATATGGTCTATAATTGATGAGATTTTAGTGCCAAGATTCTTTTCTCCAATTGCAACTATCCCATAAGATATTCAAGTAGGTGGTTGCGTTCTCCAAATTACATGGTGGATAGGTTATTGGATAGCTTTTTAATCTCTGCGCCACTGGTTTTATAGCTTGTAAATTTCATCAGTCTGGATTGTACCTCTGCTGTATGCATGGTTTATTTTATTTATGCTCTTTTCGTCTGTTTGCTCAAACTTATTGTTATAGCCTGTTATAGCCTGTGTCGTTGAGTTCAACTGTATGGTTGTATCAATTTTGCAACAATCTGATGATCAAACAATTGATATTAGCTGAGATCCGTGAGCGTGATTGGTGCAATGTTGTCACGTGTCACATGGACACTACAAAGGCCTATGTATGGAGACTGCAAAATTATGTTCTTGGTGAACACATACTCACACCATCGGCTGACAATCAAACCCCAGTCAAGGTGTGCTTTGATATTTTTTTAGAATCAGCTTTCACTTGTTTCCTTTTATAAAGAGCTTTTTTGTACTTCCTTCTATAAAATGAAAAGAACTGTTCATTAATGATGTTTTTCGTTATATTTGTTCAGAGTAGCTAAATTTCTATTTTGGTTATGAAAATAATGACAATATTTGCTCATAATGTCATTATAATATGTTTGATGAAGTCAACATAACAATAATTTATTGCAGGTGTGTGCAATCAGTGCATGTGGCAACTTTGCCATTTTGGGCACTGAGGACGGTTGGATTGAAAGATTTAACCTCCAGTCAGGTTTGAGCCGTGGCTGTTATGTGGACTATTCTGAAGGAAAAAATAAAGCACATCAAGCGGAAGTGGTTGGAGTTGCTTGTGATGCTACAAATAATGTTTTGATAAGTGGAGGTTACCATGGGGACATCAAGGTTCTTGCTTCTTGTTTTTTTCTTTGCACTATGTAATAGATATCCGTTTCATGTGTGAAATTACTTCATGCATTTATTTTGCAAAAAGCTTTTGTTATATGAATTTTGTAAAAGGTTATTATGCCAGTTTATTGTCATGATTTTCTTTGTAGCTTGTGTAATGGTTCAAGATGGTCTGTATCACATTAACCTTGTTGTGTTCTGCATGAAGGTGTGGGATTTTAAAGGGCGGGAACTTAAATCCAGATGGGAAATTGGCCATTGTGTTAATAAGTTTGTATTTCACCGAACTAATGGTAAGCCATTTATTTTCTTTTTGTTTGGGGCATTGGACAAGATTTGAGATTCACATATATTTGCAGGTCTTTTAGCTGCTGTTGCTGATGATATGATACTTCGTTTGTTTGATGTTGTGGCTCTACGAATGGTCCGCAAATTTGAAGGTCATACCGATCGTATCACTGACCTGTGCTTTAGTGAGGATGGGAAGTGGCTGTTATCCTCTAGTATGGATGGAAGCCTTAGGATATGGGATGTGATTTTGGCTAGACAAATAGATGCAATACGTGTTGATGTGCCTATAACAGCATTATCTTTATCTCCTGCTATGGATATTTTGGCAACTTCACATGTTGATCAAAATGGCGTTTACCTCTGGTCAGTATACCTTATCTGCTTTAGCCAGCTTACTGCCTGTCATTATGGACTCATCTTAATTTTCTTGCACATTGAAGTTTATGATGTCTGATCAATGTGAAAATTTTATTTGGAGAATTAGTAAGTGGTATTAAGGAGAGCAGCAATAAGCATTGCAGATTTGTTGTAGGCAATAGTTATTTTCCATCTCTGGGCTCCTGAAGTTGCCTGTCATTTCTTTGCCCCCTTGCATGTTATAATTCTAAGATTGGAGTGTTGTCTTGATGCCCAGATTCATTTAGAAATTTTCCTCTCGGGAACCTTAAGAATTTTGTTTTCTTTGAAATTTATCAGGGTCAATCAGGATATGTTCTCTGGTTCATCCCATAGAAATTCCTACGCAAGTGGTGAAAATGTTTGTAGTGTTCAAATGCCCTCTGTGTCCGCAAAAGGAGGTGAAGCAGAATCAGTTCACACTTTGAGTGATCCAGATCAAATAAGAAACAAACGTTCTGCTTCTCATTTTGAAAGCCGGTTGCCCAATCTTATTACATTGTCCTTGCTTCCCAAGAGCCAGTGGCAAAGTCTGACTAATTTAGACATAATAAAGGTTAACTTATCACATTATATCAAATGTTAATTAGTATTTTATTATGGCCAGATTTTGATTCTATTTGCAGGAGTTGTTTTTTGAAGTCTAGCATTGTTGATAGTGCTTGTCATATTATTTTTCCATTTTTAAACCACAATGTTTACTCACTTTTACCAGTGTGTTTCAGATACGTAATAAGCCAATTGAGCCACCAAAGAAACCAGAAAAGGCTCCTTTCTTCTTGCCCACAACTCCCTCACTCTCAGGGGAGGTATTGTTTAAATCTGATGTGGTTGTCACTGATGAAGTGAAAGAAGCAAAAGGCAATGAATTAAAGCCGAATAAACAGAAGTCGGACTTGTCCTCTCCATTTCTGCAATTGCTAAATTCTTGCTCAGATAAACAGAATTGTAAGCTTTTTTTTCATTTTCTTCAACAGCTAATTCTAATAATTTTTTCCTGGTGTCTTGCTGAAACTACTGCTTTTACCCTGCCCACACAGATTCAGCGTTCACAGACTACATTAAAGGTTTGCCCCCATCAACTCTCGATGTTGAGCTCCGGATGTTACAGATAATAGATGATGTAGATATGGAGAAATTAGATCAAATGCCAGAATTGCATTCTATTGCACTGTTATTTGATTACTTCATACATGAGGTTTCCAATATGAACAACTATGAATTCATTCAAGCGGTAATAAGATTGTTTCTTAAGGTACGCATTACATGTACCTTGTTCTTCTAACTGTGTCCTTTTCTTTTATGTTTCTTCTTTTGCCTTGCATGGTTTTGGCCATTAGTGTTCAACAAAGCATGGGGGCACAATGGTGCCTCAGGTGTTAATGAGGACCATAGTAGTGAAAATTGATTGATTCATTATTTTGTTGCTGCAATTGTGCATCGTCTAATGAAGCTGCTGCATGTAGTGATATTTTGATTAAAAGAGCCAATAATTTCTTCTCATTATTAATCTTCTGTTCTAGTTCCAATTTATTAGGTTCAGTAATGCTTGAGGCTTTTGATATGTGACAGATTCACGGTGAAAGTGTAAGACGTCGACCAGTATTGCAGGAAAAGGCAAAGAAGCTCCTGGAAGTTCAAAGCCTAGTTTGGCAGAGACTAGATAAAATTTTCCAGGGTGTTAGATGCATGGTCACATTCCTCAGCAACTCACAGTTGTGATAGGTTCAGGACGACGACTTCCCGGAACTCCAATTTTGAATGAGGGTACCTTTCTTAAATTGAATCCATGTTCTTCTATAATGCTTAGATTTAGTAACACAGTTGCTAAACCTGTATGATATGCGATTTTGTCATTTCACAATTCAATGATCAAACTATGCAGGAAAAAAGAAAAAAAATTTCAATCGTTTACATTTCTGGTTGTTCAGTGATGATTAAAAATAAAAACTTTCCGCTCCACAGGGAGTGTATATTATGTATCTCGGAGGCAAAATTTTGACAGCAAGTAGAGACTGGAGCGGACAATTCTAAGCTTAAATGACAAGGAGGTGAACGACATTTTGCCGGAACATGTTTGACTTATTGTGTGTGATGTTACTCAGCTGAACAGAATCCTTTATGAGAATCAACACTTGCTTGTCCGAGCAAGGGCACGCTCCATCAGTAAAAGAAAAGTAAAGAAAAGCATGTACTACCTTATCTCTTATCTCTTTATTATGTAGGTTGTATTGGTGGTGGTATTATTTGTTTGATTTGACTTCTATTGAAATTTCAAGGAAAACAGTAACATCAAGTGCGGCATGATTTTTCACCATATCTTTTTTAAAATAAGCCCCTGCTAAATCAAGTTGAAATGGATAATAAAGGAGTCATGTAGATCTCATTTCTCTAAAAGAAAGAAAAAAAAAAAAAACCAATTAGCAGTTGGGTCAAAATTTAAATTATGAGCGATGATGTATTTTTGAAAATATAAATAGTGATTATATATGGGTGATTTCAGTGTTTGTTGTCTTTTTTTAATGATTTCAGTATTAATTTTGGAAAAAAAATATTTTTTTTTAATGGCTTGACTACTCATATTAGAAGAAAAATTGAAAGAACAAAAAGTGAAACTCATAATTGCTATTGTTCTGATTATTAAATTTAAAAAAAATAATTATTTTGACTTTTAAACTTGTGGGTACTTTGGCCGAGAAGAATATTAAAGTGCAAGTTCAAAATCCGAATGCTGCCATAACCATGTGGCTGACATCGATCCAGGCCCGGTTCCATTCATTCGAACCCGAAATTTGAATCGCATGCATTGAGAAGCGCGAAAAAGAAGACAATTAAAATACATAATAAATAACCACTCGCTCCCATCTCATGGAACACTTGCCTCTCTTCTCTCAAACAACCTCCCCCAATCTCTCTCTCTCCTCTCTCCCTCTCCCTCTCCCTCTCCCTCTTCGATCATTCATGGCGAGCTCTACCTAATCGCAAGGTATCCATCTCTCTCTCTCTCTCTCTCTTTCTCCATGATTTGTGTTTGTTCACAATGTTTATAGTGATCGATTTCTAAATGCTGTTCTTTTGGCAGGCGAGTACCAGTAGAAAAATGAAGAATTTTGAAGAAAAACTCGGAAAAATTTGAGTTTTTTTTTTTTTGTTTGAAGGTTTTTAGCAGAGGATATGAGGTCCTCTCACTTGACCTCCAAGCACAAAATGGGGGGTAGGGTGATGAACAGCCAGCAGACCATTTTTGAGCTCAAGCACAGGGTGTTGTTCTCTCTTAACAAGCTTGCAGACCGGGATACTCACCAGATTGGTGTGGAGGAGCTTGAGAAGATCACCGAGAGCTTAACCCCGGAAGGGATTGCCCCTTTCCTGTCTTGCATTGTGGATACTGACGCTGAGCAGAAGAGTGCTGTCCGGAAGGAATGTGTTAGGATCATGGGCAGCTTAGCAAGGATTCATGGGTCTCTTTTGACCCAGCATATTGGTAAGATGGTTGGAAGCATTGTTAAGCGTCTCAAGGACGCGGACTCTGTTGTAAGGGACTCTTGTATTGAGACTGTTGGGGTTTTGGCCACAAATATTAGAAGCCCTGCTTGTGCAGATGGTAATGGAGTTGTTTTTGTTGCACTGGCAAGGCCTTTTTTTGAAGCTTTGGGTGAGCAGAACAAGTATGTGCAGTCTGGTTCTGCTTTGTGCCTGGCCAGGGTTATTGATGAGGCTAGCAATCCACCTTTGGCATTGTTGTCACAAATGCTGGCTCGTGTCGTTAAGTTGCTTAAGAATCCACACTACATGGCCAAGCCTGCTATCATTGAGCTGATCAGAAGCATTCTTCAGGTTGCCATGTTTGTTTTTACCATGTGTGATCTTTTCCTTCTAATTAGTTCTAATTTCAACTTCATTTTCCTTTTTTCTTATTTTCTGACTTGTCTTGTGTTAGCTAACAGATTCTACAATGCAAGTAACTAGTTGTGCACACTTATTTCTGCCATATCTACCATTCGCACGTTGTTTATTCATCTTGTCTTCACCCGCTGTCAGTGAATTTTATTCCTCATGTGATTTCCAACCTTTTAATAGAGAGAATGTTGTGGATTTCAATTGTTTTTGTACAAGTTATTATCCATACATGCATTATGCATAACCTTGATGTTAATTATCTTCCCATATGAATTGCTTTTCTTTGGGAATGTATGAGGACAAAAACACAAAAATGTAAAAACAGTAGTTTCGAAGAAGATTTACGTCTCTGATGAATCCATTATTCATCTTTTAGAGTGCATGTATTGGTATTTGCTTCACCTTCCTTTGTCAAATTTAGGCAACAGTCCTAGACATTGTTATGTTCAAGTTCATCATTATGCATACTGAACTTTCATTTGTTGAAGTAATGCATTCTGATTTTCAAGCTCATCATGTCATTATTTAGTGTGATACCCAGTATCTAATAACAGAAGCATTGCAATCATAACAGCTGTTACAAGTTAGATCCTAAAATGCGTTTGAGTTGTGTCAGTCTGTTGTAAAGTCCTTCACATCAAACCATTTTTTACTTGAAAGGCTGGAGGTGCTACCACAGAGCATGCTTTATCTGCAGCAGTGAAAGGCATTCTGGAGACGCTCAAGAGTAGTGATTGGACAACACGAAAAGCTGCTTCTGTGGCACTAGCAGGTATTGCTTTAAGTACAGGGTCATTGTTGGGGCCCTTCAAGACCTCTTGCCTACGTTCCCTTGAGTGTTGTCGTTTTGACAAGGTTAGATCGCAGTTGAACTTATCTTTTGGCAGCCATTGATATTTGCCTACAGTTAGTCTATTATTCTATTTCAGGTGAAACCAGTGAGAGATGCCATAATTCATGCCATACAGTGTTGGAGAACTCTTCCAGGGGCTGATTCTCCTGAACCTTCAGAAGCTGGATCATCGACAAAAGGTTTGATTGCAATTTCTCTGGAAACTCACATCATGGGTATAAAATTTATACCAAAACTTCATAACATGTATGATTATATGTGATTCTATTTGGAGAAAATTTGGCCTGTTATTTGTCCTGCATTTTGCAAATCCTATCATTGTCCACAATTGTTTAATTTTCCATATGTGAAGGCATAAATGAAGAGTAAGTCTTGGACAGTAAGGAGTCTGAAAAGTCTTCCACAATAACCTGTGTTAGTGTATACTACTTTAGCAAAAAGCCATCAGTTCTTGTTGCCTCAAGTTGTTTGGCTTGAGTGTCTGACTTGTAATGTTTCTATTGTTTTCATTGGATATTTCTAGCTGTAGTTGTTAGTCTTTTCTTTCTTCTTTCATCATCTTGCTTTTGTATTTTCATGAATGCTTACCTTATCATTTACTTTTTCTTCTGTCTTTGTTTACAGAAAATTTTATTGGAGACTTCACTGATGTTGGCAGTGTCAGTGATGGCGTATGGAGAGATGCTTCTTTCAGGAAAGTTGGCTCAGTCCTAAGTGGCAACTCAACTGCTTTGACAAAGAAAAGAACACCTTTAACTGCCCGGGAAGCATGTGGAAATTATGTGCCCAAACAGCAAAAGATAAAGCCAGATGATTGGCATATTGAGATTACACTTCCAAAGACCCATAATATGCCATTGGCCAATGATCATCACAAGGAACCAAAAAGAAGCTGCAATGCAGATGCTTTGGTGAGAATAATTGATCCAAAGGGGCATGATGATTATGACTTGGCGGATGAGAAACCTGAGTGTTCCTCAGTCTCTGATCTTGTTAATGCTAGCTTTGAGACCAAGCATGTCACTGTTACCAATGGCTGTCTTGAGGATGTTGATTCAGCCAATATGGTTAGAATGAATAGAAGGTCAGCCAAAGAAGAGATTGATCCTGAAAGCATTATGATGCAGGAGCGCAAGAGTTTGGACTCCACAGTTACAGATTTTTGCTCACAGACAATGCATGGATGCTGCCTTCACACAGCAAATGAATTAGCCTTCATCAAAAAACAACTTTTAGAAATTGAAGCGAAGCAGTCAAACTTGCTAGATCTCTTGAAGGTATTTAACCCTGACTTTATTGAATTTAAATATAGCATCTAGTAAAAATCGTTTTTACTTGGTATCTAGTTAGACTATATGAAGGGTCCCTTAAACAATTATCTTTTTAAGAGTTATGCCGGGGCTCCATGAGGTGTACAATTGGGAGCTCCTTTTAATTATCATAAGAAATATTTCTTTAGCCATGATGTTGTGGAAAAATACTTGGTAACTCCTTAAGTTCTGTAAGAATTTTTTTTTGGGTGTCTTTCCCAATATTAATTATTTTAAGGTATGTCACACAATTATGGTAGTAGCTCTAAGGCTGCAACTATGAAATTCATTTTCTTCCTGTGATCCAGTACTTTTTTCACCAAGTTATTGGTCCTATTATTTGTTAAGCCATATAGATGAACATTGGAAAGAGATTCATTATTCTCATTTTAATTACGCAATATACTGCCCAACTTTGCATACAAATCCAAAGCCGCGCACTCTAACCTTTGACAAGCCTGTTACTGTTGCCTGTCTTGTTCTGTTTTTGGTCCTGGTCCTATTTTGTATTTATTTTTATTTACTTTTTTGTTTTTCAGTTTTGACAATGTCATATTGCTATTTTTCCTCTAATTTTTTATTATGTCTAGGTGTGGACATTTTAATTTTTGAATGGTTGCAAGTTGGAAGAAATGACAGAGGCTGCGAAAACACGTACATCTATCTTAATTTTCTCAGTTTTGCTTATTTCAGGTCTTCATGGGGAACTCTGTGGACAGCTTATCAGCATTGCAATTTCAGGTGCATAACCTTGAGAATGCAATAGAAAAAATTGCCCAGGGGACTACTCCAAGTGAGAACTATCCAAGCATAGCCAGCTCTAAACTGACCAGAAATCAAAGTGTCTCATCATCCCCTCGGCTCTCTAACTGCACACCCAGGCCATCTGTAGATATTAATTACAGACAACCTTCATTGCTTTCTGCAAGAAATAGGGAAATGTGGGGAGAGAATGCATGCTCAAACAGCAGGTCCCGCATTTCAACGAAAGAAGATGTGGAGTTATGGAAGGATTCCTCAGTAGATGTAGTTAGAAATCCAATAGTCAAAGGCACTAAAAAGAGCTCAGGAAGGAGTGCTATATTCTCAGGAAGTGGTCAAGCAAGAGATAGTAAGGATCTTCTTCCTACTTCAGCTCGCAATGTTAGTTCCAAGTTAAGTAACTTGGAATGTAAGGCTAGTTTTTGGAAACGAATCAAGGAATTCCTATGCAAGGGGGATGTGGAGTCTGCATATGCTGAGGTTCTCTGTTCTGGTGATGACCGAGGCCTAATTGAGCTCATGAATAGAACTGGCCCTGTCCTGGAAAGATTGTCATTGGAGATGGCAGATGAGATTCTTTGTACTCTGATTCCACACCTCGTCGATCAGAAGTTTATGGTATCTCTAATCCCGTGGTTGCAACAGGCAAGCTTCTCCTTTTCCATAGAGGCAATACTTGAATAATTTTATTTAACATAAGTGGTTCATGATCATGCAAACTCATGCCATTTTCTTGATTGAGTATGAAAATCAGCATAGTTAACATTTGTTTGTGTGATGTGCCAGATGGTTTCACAATTCAATTTATCAATTTGTGCATGATTCCTTGTACCTCTGCATAACTTGAATAATATGTTGTCCTTTTCTATCTGACATTGTCTGTTGATACTTCTTTCAAGCTTTTCCAGGTGCAATGTAGTTATGCTGGACAGATTTGCTTTAAGCATCCTTCCTTGCAAGAGCTACAATAATTTTAGTGTTTACCATCCCACTTCTTTCCCATTGTATTTGTTGTCATATAGTAAAATTTCATTTTATTTTTTTGGCAATTATTCAGATGGTGAATATGAGCGCTGCTCGTGAAGCCAGGCGTCTTGTTCAGCCTACAAAAGCCCGCATAGAGTTCTTGGTAGCATTTCAAGAAGCAGTCACAGTTGAACTCACTGATCCGGCCTACAGAATATCCATGGCACAACTGGCAGCAAAACTAAGCCAAATCTGGAGTGAGGCAGCTTGCAGGTAGTTGTCACATTGTTTTTAGTTGTTCACTTGAATGAACCTTGAGTGTGGAAGGGAGATGGTCTTGTGGATATTTATATTATTTTTCTTTGAAACTGAAAGTCCAAGAATCTTAATAAAGAAAGTTCTTGTGTCTCATTTATTTTCATATATTTGTGGTAGGAAGCTACCTCTGCCAACGTGATCACAGACAAGCAAATACATGATGGTGTCCAAGTCCAATTGGAAAGAGTGATGGTTGCCCAGTCAGGAGTATATCCTCAAAATTTGACTTGATGCTGCATTGCTTGCTATCTGTTTTGGCCAGTATTTCTTGGTGGCTGCAATGTTCTGCATGTTTTTTAAGACTTCTGCATTGTTGGATTAGTTGAAATTGCAGATTGGGAACATAACTAGCAGTTATTAAATGGATTCATGTGCCATTTTGTGTTTATTTTTTTAGTTTTTATTTTTATTTTTCTATATGAATGATGATAAAAAGGATTGTGGAAGAGAAGACAAGTGTCCAACAACTAGCCTCTTGTTTTGTGCAGCATTTCCAGGTGAGTATCATTTATTGAATTTTCTTTTACCTCTCTAGAAATTGGGGACATTTTGCTGTAAATTTTAACAAGTTACTAGAGTTGGAATACGTAGGATGAAATAGGACGTAGAAAATCTCCAACATCTCTCTTTCTCTCTCTTCTGTCCTTTCTTTCAATAATTAAATATTAAGCAAAGTGATTATTAGTTAAAGAATAGAGGACCTGGTCCTGTAGAGAGAGAGAGAGAGACTTCTTCTTCTTCTTCTTCTTCTTCTTCTTCTTCTTCTCCGCGCTAGTCATCGTCTTCGTCCATCAAAGGAGAGCTCGACCACCTGTATCTCTTGTTGTGTCTTCCTACCAACTCTCACCGATCTCTCCACCGGTGATATTCTTATCTATGGAGGTCAGCGTTGGTGTAATCGGCGGCGCCTGCCCTTAGATCGTATCATTTCTCGCTTTCTAGGGTTAATTCTTGGCTCTTTTCTCTATCCTTTTGCTCTTTCAGCTGAGCGGCAACCGTCCATGTGGTTAAGGTTTTTTTTCTCAATCCAAAGTGTGTGTTTTTTATTAGATTTTGATTCTAGGGAACGGTTTGATTTGTAAGGGCAATATAAAGTTGGAGGCTTTCCTAGTATGAGGTGATTCAAATCACTTGTCTAGACTAACAAGGGAAAAGAATGGAGTTTTAGGGTTTGATTCCTTTGTTTTCAGCTCTGTTGACTGGTTCTCCGGTGCCAAGGTTGGATTTTGATTGGATTTTTGAGCTGAGGCTGAGAAGAATCTTGTACGAGCTTTTTTGTGCAAAAGACGAAGATAGAAGAAGATGTTGGAGGGACCTAAGTTCACAGGAATCATGGGCGGCGGTGGCCGAGGACACGACAATGGGAGCAACTTGTACGACATGGCGTTCTACCGGAAGCTCGGAGAAGGCTCCAACATGTCCATTGACAGCATTGGGAGTCTCCAGACGAGCAACGGGGGTGGTTCCGTTGCTATGTCAGTTGATAATAGCAGCGTTGGGTCAAGCGATTCACATACAGGCATTCTCAACCATCCTGGGCTCCGCCCAACCCATGCCTCCAACTACTCTGTGGGGCATAGCGTGGTTCGTCTGAGCAAAGGCTCAAACCCCCTCAGTTACGATGCGCTGGCTCAGGCATTGATGGATCACCGCCACCCTACTGGATCTCTCGAGAACTATGATGAGTGGACACTTGATCTTGGGAAGCTTAATATAGGAATGGCCTTTGCACAGGGTTCATTTGGAAAGCTATACAAGGGGACTTACAATGGAGAGGATGTTGCTATTAAGCTGCTTGAGAGGCCTGAGAATGACCCAGAGAGAGCTGCTGTGATGGAGCAACAATTTGCACAGGAGGTCATGATGCTTGCCACCCTGAAGCATCCCAATATAGTAAGGTTTATTGGCGGGTGTAGGAAGCCGATGGTGTGGTGCATTGTGACCGAGTATGCAAAGGGTGGCTCTGTCCGTCAATTCCTGATGAGAAGGCAGAACCGGTCGGTGCCACTGAAGCTGGCGGTGAAGCAGGCACTTGATGTTGCCAGGGGGATGGCCTACGTGCATGGATTGGGTTTCATTCACAGGGATCTCAAGTCAGACAACCTTTTAATTGCTGCAGACAAGTCTATTAAGATTGCTGACTTTGGAGTGGCACGCATTGAAGTGCAGACTGAGGGGATGACACCAGAGACAGGGACATACCGGTGGATGGCACCGTAAGTGAACAATTCTTTCATTTTTTTTTTTGCTTCCAGATCTACATTTTGATAAGTTGCTTGCTTGTGAAATGATACTATGTTTTTTTTGTTTCTTTAATGAGATTTAGTTTATTGCTTATCATAGTATATTTAGTTAATATGCTTCCCTATTTTGTTATCACTTGTTTTATCTTGTTGTTCGACTTTGCATAGTAAGGCAGATACTAATAGTGTTTTCTTCACTTCTACAACAGTAGCAATTATTGGACCATGCCAAACATGCATGCTCGCCATTGTTCCCCATTGATTTCACCTGTTTGTATGAAGATAATTTTGTCACACATGCATGTTTAGTTTGTCGTATGTGATAGTTACTTATCATGAGATTCATTTTGGGTGGAAGATGTGCCTCGGAAATTGTTTTGAAATAGCGTTGATATTGGAGAGCTTCATGCCATTTTCTCTGAAGCCCCAAAATGCCTGGTATCTTATAGACATGTCGTTTGCTGTTTAATTGCATTGGTCTCTTGATGTTAGATTCACTTTTTGTCCTGCATTATATGTTTTACTTTGCTAAAATATCTTTATTGGCGTCACCATATGTTTCATCTTGATTTCAAAAAATTTATTAGTTTGTGATTTATCTTCAAAGCCAAGGGTGCACTTGCACCTTTTTGAGCTGTACTTGATATGGCAATCCTGCCAAAATGAACTGTAAATCAATTAGTTTTAGTGTAGTCTCTATCTGCATGCCTATGTATACCTATTAGTCATCATGTTGTATAATGGGTGCATTGTAATCATCTTGTTTGGAGTTTCTTTTGGGTAACATTCAGTTTCTCAGCCCATAGCAACTAAAAGTGTAGTTGTCTCCTTAATATGTTGGTCATGCTTTACTAAACCATCACCAACAATTTAGCCTTTTCATGTGATGAGTTTATTCTATCTGAAATTTCTTGATGAATGTGCCATAGACAGATGTTCACTATGCGATAAGTAGGGCATTGCTGATATGTTTAGATTTTTTTTTCCTACTTTCTTATGCTTGTGTTACATTTGTAGGAAATTCCAATCAAAAGAAGTGCTGCCATGTGCTGCATTTTGATATTTTGGTACCTGGCAATTTGCAGGAACAACTGTTCTGATTTCAATTTTGTAGGATTCTTTCTAGCATCCGGTATTAATGTTGTGGAGATATCCTTTCAGGAGATCAAACTGTAGAATCATAATAAATGAGCACATCAAGATGATCTAGCTGGCATATTTAATATGATGTGGGCACCCTTGTTGGTAGTCAATTGTTCGAACTATTGGAACCAAGATTGATTTTATCTGGCCCATTCATTAGCTTGAGTTTTGCCAAGTGATCTCAAACAAACACTCAAGGCAGTGTAGTACAGCCTTTAATTAGCACTAAATTGCCTTATCCGAAATTTATTCTTGTGCTGTCAGTGTGATTCATATTCTGCTTGACTAATTCTCATCCAACTAGTTTAGCATTCTGGTTGGGTGGGTTAGTGGATTCCCCTTCTTGGAATGGTGGAAGAGTGTTTGGTGTAGGAAACTTATTAAACCACATCGCAGACCAAGATGACCAATAGCATTTAGATCTTTTGCTTGTCACACCCTTAAAATGTGCTCATTCCAATGTTACTTTTTATCTGCAAGCTATATCAATTGTTAGCCGAAAGTCATTCTTTAATTGAATTGTTGGGCAATAACTTTATTTATTGCTGTGTTGGCTAAAGGAAGACAGGTGCTAATTAGTATTCTGCACTCATGTTTTTTTTTTTAAAATAATTTAGAACTTCTGTTTTGCTCATCTCGGTTTAAGTATTCTTACTGAGCGTAGGTCTGTTAATTCTCAGATATTTAGACCACAGATAATATCTTGCGGTGCCCATAGCTATGATCGTATTATGGCATTTGCATTTCTTCTGTTTTCTGTCACATTTTGGTTCTTAATCGGAAAATGTTTACATTGGCTACTTGTTTGCAGAGAGATGATCCAGCACAGGCCATACAATCAGAAGGTTGATGTTTACAGTTTCGGCATTGTCCTTTGGGAGCTCATTACAGGTATGCTTCCATTCCAGAACATGACTGCCGTGCAGGCTGCATTCGCCGTAGTCAACAAAGGTGTTCGACCGACTATCCCCCAAGACTGTCTCCCAGTACTGAGAGAGATAATGACCTGCTGCTGGGATGCAAATCCTGATGTGCGTCCCCTGTTCACAGAGGTGGTCCAGATGCTTGAGAATGCAGAGGCAGAGATCATGAGCACTGTCCGCAAAGCTCGCTTCAGGTGTTGCATATCCCAACCGATGACGACAGACTGAAAAATATGCATGCCTGACGTTGAGAACTAAATTAAAGGCGGCCGCAGTGTATTTTTATCAATTTACTCAAGGATTGTTGAAAATAGATGAAGGATTGGATAGATATAGACATATATTTATATATAAATATAAAGAGAGTGACTGGGAGACAGAAAGAGAGATGGTGTGGTTGGGTGTATGTGGTAGTTCTAGTTGCTTTGCCTATACAAACTGGCTGGTTATATTTAAGATTTTTACTTTGGTTATTTTCATGTTGTATGATGTTCTCTGCTTGACCACATCCTCCTGTTTTGGTTACAGAGGATTTGTGCTTCTAATGATTTGTGTGGAGATTTCAGAGTTGTTTACATTATTATATTAATTATTATTTGTTAAAAAAAAAAGACAAATAGGGCACTGAAAGGAGTAAATGCCATTAATGGAAAAAAAAACAAAATAATAAAAAATAAAATAGGACTGATGATATTTGTGAAAAAAAGGTGTATTTTGCATTATCATCAACCACACTGGAGATGAGATGCTGTGTTTTACTAAAAAATAAATTGAAGAAATAATAAATATTTTTTTTTAAAAAAAGGAAATTTGTAACAATGTTGAAAGAATTGTTTTAATCGATTAAATGGATTTAATTAATATTAATAAAATTAAACATTTTAAAACTGAAATTTTGATTTTTGAAATAATTGTAGATGTTTATCAATATTAATAACATTTTATATATTAATTAATAAATATATTTATCAATCCCATTCCTTCTCCACTCCTCTTTTATTAATATTTTCCCTTTTCTTGTTGTTGTTGTTGTTGTTGTTGTTGTTGTTGATGCATTTGAGGAAGTGACTCATTGGTAAGGTAGGGTTGTAGCTTTGGCAAAGATGGGGCTTTTGCAAACTCTGGAATTCAAGTTGATTTTCATACTGCTAACAATCTCTTTTTGCAGGTTTCTCATATCCAAATTAAGTTGAACCAGCCGTGCATGATGGATCATTCCATGGACCAGAGCGAACATACAACTGAAAACTGGATTAAGTGCGCCTTTTTATATATATATATATATATATATATATATATATATTTGGTTGTTTTTAGTAACCCAAATACAACTTGTTGTGCAGTGTTCAAGAATTACTAAAACAGAAACTGATTCTTGAAGATTGTTTCACATGGACCATTTCTTCACCTGACATGAGTTCTGTAGAGATTTCTAGACAAAACAATCTGAAGTTCATTGGAGGGGTTGATGTGAGCTTCTTGAAAGAAGATCCATCCATGGCTTGTGCTGCTCTGGTGGTTGTTGATGCTGAAACATTGGATGTTGTGCATGAAGTGTTTGATGTTGTTCAGTTGCAAATCCCATATGTTCCTGGTTTTCTAGCTTTTAGGGAGGTGATATTTTGATTACTTCCTTACTTTTCCTTGCTATGGGTTTAACTTTGTTCACCTCATGCACACAAGCTCAAATTAATTGCTGTTAATGTTCTTCCTTCTGTTTCCTGTGACAAAAAAGAAAAGACATGGACCTTATGAAAGTTGTGTATATTATATGCCGACATTCTGTGTGCATACAGTTAAACATTGTTGTTTACTTTGCTTCAGGCTCCTATTCTTCAAGGTCTCCTGGATAAGATGAAGCAAAGTGCTCATCCGTTCTATCCTCAGGTGAAACATATGCTGTTATGTTATCTGATGCATTATTCTTGTTTGTGATTATGATGGACATATTATCGATAATTATGGTGTGCATTTCTGGTTCTGTTTTCTTGGTGAACTAAATTTTGAGTCTATTCAACAACAACCATCAATAAGACTTCAAAGTATTTACTATTTAATATAGATGTCGGTTTCCTTTCTGTACAAGCTGTATATCTTCTCTGATTTGTTATATAACTTTTTACTTGAGATATTTCTTTTGCTAATTGTGTAAGTTGTAGCTTACAATCTTGATGCCACGTTAATTCCCTCTATCATAGTTGTCACCAAATGGGGCTAAAATTTAGAATGTTGCTGTTGGTGGTGTTTGCAGTTACTGATGGTTGATGGCAATGGCTTGCTGCATCCTCGAGGTGAGTATGACCAAAAATTTTCTGTTTATCTTCCAAGAAATCAATGAAACAATGCAACCTTCAAGTATTCATATTGGAAAACATTGAAATTGTCTGGATTATGGATCTCCGCATCATGACAAATGAAAAGCTTTACTTTATAGATTATTAATCAAATTGTGTAATCCTCCTTTGCACTACATTTCCACCAATGATCTTGTCTATGCCTATGCAATTTCTATAAGCCATTTTTTTTTTCTCTTCTCTTCTATCTTTGTGTAGGTCAGTTTCACTTTATGTTGACTGTTCTTTGAGACTTTTTTGATACACCTTTCCAAAAAATTGTCTATGCCTTTTGTTTACTATGAACCAACCATCTTAACCTATACAATTGCAACAATCTGAGGCATCCCACCTTTCAACATCTTCTGGAGAACTTTTCATCACCATGTTAACTTGTTATCAATCAAACTTCATTTTGGAGAGTACTACCTTTCTCTATCAAAGATTAACCTAACTTCCATAATTTCCTAGGTGTGGAATTTATGTGGAGGACTTCGCTGTTTGGTAAAATACTATTGATATTTTTGTCTTGAATGCATCAACATATAATATGGAATTTTGCTTTTGTTCGATTCAAGTTCAATAAATATTTTCCTTTTTTGTTATTGCTCTTTATTTTTGTCGCATAGTTGCTTCTTTGAGTTAGCTGCTAATTAGAATTTATATGTAGGTTTTGGTTTAGCTTGTCATGTTGGTGTTCTTGTTGATCTCCCTGTCATTGGGGTTGGTAAAAATGTAAGTATGCTCATTTAATTCTATCTGTTGATCTTTTACAGCAATTCTCAGTTTGTTGTAGGCTTGAACATGTTATTGAATAATATTAAGGAAGAGGATCACTTTTAAAATTAATCAATGGGCATAATAAAGCATGTGCTGACTTCTACCCCAAAAGATAAAACCAAATAGAAAAGAATATTTATTGAGCTTATCTGCACAAGAATGTTCTTTGATTGTGAGTGGTAAGAGCATTTGACAAAGTTGACTGGATCTTTGCCCTTCCCTTCTGTTTTATTTATTAGCCCATTGGATTGTTGGAGATAAGGTATTACATGTAAATTGCCGTTGTTCTAGGTAGGAATCTATGTTCCTGTTCTCAAAGATACTTTGGTTGTGTCCATAATATTTTGATTGAATTTCTTTCGATTGAATTCATTTCACATCTCCATTTTGTTTATGTTTTAGTTGCATCATGTGGATGGTCTTACCCAGTCCAGCGTGAGGAAACTTTTTGAAGCGAAAGAAAACAATGACAAAGATCTAATCTGCTTAGTTGGAAAGTCTGGGCGAGTATGGGGAGCTGTAAGTGATTTGAGTGCGTAGCTTTATTCATGTCATTCATGCTGATTTATCCATTATAATGCAGAAAGTCTTTTGGTTATGCTATTTTCTCTCTTATAAATATGATCCTTGCAGTGATTTGCATCCCTTTTTGTACAAACATATATCCTTATTTAGGGCATTTTTGCAAGAAATATTAGTCTCTATATGCATGCTTTATGCTGCACTATGTGCCTTCTTAAAAATGATGTTATTCGATCTTATTTATAAATTTTCAAGAGCAAGTTTGGGTGATGGACTTTGTTGCTTAACCTTATCCTCCTCTATCTTTTACCTTATGTTACTCTCCTATTTGTAGGAAACTCTTCAACATTCACTAGTTGGCAAATCCAATTGAGCAATTTGAAAAATACGTAGGCGGCCATGTATTCTGAAATGTTAAAATCATTTGATTTGGGATGTAATTGTCTTCTGAATACTACTGACTTCCTGATGATAATATGATGCCAAAAGTTTGTAAAGAACTCAGCGTTATTCATTAAAATGTGACTATTATATAACTCAGGCAATAAAGATACATTAACCTTTTGCATATACTTCTATAGTGACTTTAAGCTGCTGGTGCAAGCCTTATCATTTGTTTTTTATTTCTGTTATTTTGCCTAATTGTGAGGATGGCCGCTATATGCGCCGAGGGTATCTCTCATCCTGAATTAGTACTGTAATGCCAGGCAATGTGCTCGACTCATGGTTCAACAAAACCGATTTATGTATCAATTGGTCATCGCATATCTCTTGATTCATCCATCAAGATTGTGAAAATGTGCTGTAAGTTCCGTGTTCCTGAGCCAATCAGGCAGGTTAGTCAAGTTTTTATCATTGTGAAGGACTTGTAAATAATATTATTATTATTTATTTTAAATCCTTGGTCATATGTGTGGGTCTTGAGTTCTTAAAATTCTTTGCTTTGAAGCGCTTGTTAAAGCAAAGCTTTTGTTCAAGAACTTGAGCTTCAAAATGTGAATTTTAAGAATAAGAGTAAAAACTTAAAGAACATGAGCAAGAACTTGAACTCTAAGAACAAGAACTTGAGTTTGGTTTAATACATAACATTCCAAATTATGCAGGCTGATATAAGATCAAGAATATTTATCCAGCAGTTCAAAGGGTCGTCATCAATGCATAAATGACCAGCTGGTATGCTATTATTGTATTTGTTTTAATTTGAACTTTTCTTATTTGATTTCTGTTAGTATTTCTCCTCTGAAAATCAAAATCAAAATTATAGCCATCGACATATGTGACAAAGAGTCAATATGGTTCTGTTAACATTCTAGGAACCCTGACTATACCAACAATTTTATGAATGTTGGTGCTAATATCTTGTCAAGTCTCTGATTATGATGAGGTTCAAAGAGAAGATTTTTATAGTTAATCATTTTTCAAGCTATAGTTATCTTGTGCCACAACATGGATGGGAACACATCATGGTAAGAAAAATATATATTTTCCCTGATTCTGTTTGTTTGCCTCTTAAGTAAATATCTAGCAGTCTCCTATCCACATAATATCATGATCGGCATGGTAGGGAAAAATTGCATGGAGTCTCGTAGATAAATTTTCTAATATGTTTCTGCATTTGTTGGTTGCAGGTAGCCGCAAAACATGCGGTGTTCATCAAAGAAACATGATCCTTTGGTTTATATAAGGCTTAAGAAGGATCATGAATGTAGTGTGGGCTAACTACGCAAGCTTCAAGCATGCGGGCGTCTTCATTGCTGCTGCTGCTGGTGCTGACCATGACTTTGGAGACAGTTTCCACCTCAAGGCGCACGGGTTGTGCATTTTCATCACCTTCACCGTCAACACCTCTTGTATCTATTGACTTTACTACCGTTGATGCATCAGAAGACATGAAAACTGAGGATCATGCTTTCTTGGAGGATAAGTTGATTGCGCGCGAGGAAGACTATGGTCATGTGGATCCTACACCAGTGATGAACCCCGGTGGAGGGGGAGGTACTATTCCCCATGCGGTCATGCCCAGCAATGTTTGATGCTTTGCATGTCTTCTGGCAGCAAGATGAAAGCCGCGTTTACCATGCATGTATTTGTGCATTAGATAGATAGGCCTGGAGATATTCTTTCCTATGCTCTCGACTGTACGGCTACCGTTTCGAATGCAATAAAGCCATTGAGCTATATCTGTTTGAGAGTGTATATATATATATATATATATACATATATACATATAGATTGTCTGGGTGTGCATTAGTTGATGTTTTCTCATTCTTCTCTAAAATACAACTTTGTCCTGGTTTCAACAGTTCTGAGCAGAAGCAGGACAATATTATTCAGGTCAACATAGACCATCAGAATGAGACTGACTACATCTGAAACTACAAACTGCTGAATGATTTATTTTATATTGTGTACAGAATCCAGCAAATAACGTCTGCTTGTTTCAAATGGAAAGAAACAGATCGCCACTGCTGCGAGTAATATAACAAGTTCGAACAAAAGAACTGCTGCAGTTTGATGGCAGCCATGTACAAGTCCGACGGCCACCAGAGGGCACACAATGCCACCAACCCTCCCCACTGCACTTGCAACTCCAACACCAGTCGTCCTGGTAGAAGTAGGGTATACCTGAAACGGAGAAGGCGGTCAAAGAAAACTAAACATGTTTTCTTCCCCTCAAGAACATATTTCCTACATGGATGGCAAAGATCAAACATGTTTTTTCAGTGACTATGAAATAGTGAATTTTGATCCAATTACCATTTGCTACTGTTCATAGCAGACCCAAAATTCTGGGGAAAAAAGAAAATTTTCTTGTCTGTGTTTGTGTGAACCAGAAAGCAGGAGCCATACAATTTGGAAATTTTCTAATGTCTTAATGTTGTGTTATTGTATCAAGGAAGGGAAAAGACTGATATCATAAGCTATTTAAGATCATGCCAATATGACAGCAACTTGTCGAAATATCTGAAGCGATACTGACCTCTGGAGCATATATGTACACAATAGTGAAGCTTCCTGATATTAACATCCGAGCGCCAAATAGAAGCCCAACTGTTAGCACTTCTTTTTGATGAGATACCAGTGGGATTAGCAAAATGCAACTCACAAAAAGCATAGACGACATAGTCAACTTGCGCCCAATTCTGTCCACAATGGTAGCTGCTATAAAAAGCCCCGGAATCTCTGCATAAATTTGAATTAAGTGTTAGCTTGTCGTAAACATCAAGTATCTTAGTACGATATGAAACATACAGTGCCAAACATAGAACATAAAGCAGCATGAATATATCATACCGGCCAAGCTGGTGATAAGAACATTTTTGTAGAGGCCTGAACCATCTGACTTCAAGTGCAACTTGTTTGATGAACATCTCTTATTTCCACTACTTAACTCAGAAGTAAGCAAGATGATTCCATAATACGCAAATGCACAACCAAAGATAACCATCCATAGAAGAAGAGTAGTTCTGAGTAATTTTCGTGATAAAATTCTAAATAATGAAGTGATCCCTCCTCTCTTTGATTCACTATCATCAATGTTTGTGTCATGCCTTTGAATTGTGATTGAATCTAAGCCTGCAGAAGATGCAGGATTTTCATCTGGCACGCAACTGTGATCAGAAACAAGTCTGCCAGAAGGAAGTGACACATGGTTCCACTTAGCCATCCTCTCTAAAACTTGCATTGCATCAGTTGTTTTTCCTTTCATGCAGAGGTATCTTGGTGACTCGGGCGTGAACCAGTACAACAAAAGTAGAAGAAATGATGGCGTAGAGGATAATGCCAATAACCATCTCCAGCCCATTTTAGGCATTACAGCCTGCATAAGAGAATTAGTAAGGCTGAAATATTTAAATGAGAATGCTTAAAACTAAAGAAAATGACCTTAGACATGATAAGATTTCAAAAGAATTTCAATATGTCAGACCAAATGACTGACCTATACATAGGAAAAGTGCTGATGAAACCACTCCTTTTCATACATATTGCATCATTAACCAGTAATCAAGATTGCCTCCTTGTGAACCAAGAGAGAATCCATATCTGAAGGGACTCTAAACTAAGGCTAAGAACAGGTAAATATCCTACAAACTCATGATATTATATAATAAGTTGATTTGAAATGGAGTACCTAATTTACATGAACTTATGCAAGGAAACAGATATGAGTGTGTGTCAAATATCATCAATTTGTATGAAAGATTAATGTAAAGGAAAAAGTGGGTGGTAACAACTTATATTAGAATGAAGGTGCTGATGCTAATTTTGCTACTTCAGAATAGAATGAATATATATACACATACTGAAAGGAAAGAAATGTCGACAGTTGCAATTAGAAGTACATAAGGAATATTGGAAAATCCTACCCATGCAAGGGATGCCTCAAGGATAGTACCAACGGACCAAAATGCTGAAAAAACAACCATCCAAGCTCCTCTATTTGGTGAAGGAACAAACTCCAAAAACCAAGCAGAGAGCACAGGTCCACCTCCCAACCCAATCCCCACAAGAAAACGAAGGACGATCAAAGCAATGTAATTGGGAGCAAATGCACTGAGAAAACCAGCTACACCAGTGATTATTGCTGTAAAAAGGAAACCTATCCTGAAAAAAGTCCACAGCAAGCAAATAAGCAATTTTGTCAAGGTTCGAATATGGGTTGGATAGAATTTGCATACCAAAAGAAAAAAAAAGGACAAAATAAAACAAGAAAAAAGCACTCCAATGCATCATCTCTGCTTTCCTATCATATTAAAAATGTTTGCTGAGGAAATAAGATGCTTCATGTCAATACAGATTATGCAAAATCTTTCAATGAACATTCCAGCTTTATTGAAAACTTTCTCTTTGCAAAATTAAGTTGAATATTTTAATCAAACAAGATAAAATGATGCAGCAGGGCCATCAGCCAACTCTAGCAAGCCCTCTGAGCCTTACTACTACATAAGAAATACACGAAGATTGTTATAAATCATACTGTTGTATCAATGTTGCCCTGACTACATATAACAAATGTTTTAGTTTGAAATTGAACAATCTAAGTTTAAACAATGATATACAGAGAATAAAATCTCAGTGAATTCCCATTGATATATGATACATAATATTCATAGAAGGAAAGGAGAAAGGTATATACCTCCGTCCATAAATATCAGAAATAAGGCCCCAAGAAAATGCTCCTATGAGCATGCCAACAAAAACAACACTAGTGATCAGGCTCTGCTCTTGAGCAGATAGCTTCCATATCTCTTGAACAGATGGCCCTACAAATGACAGTAGCATCATCTCCATGGCTTCAGAAATCCATCCCATCCCTGAATAAGCAAGCAAAAAAGCTTGGAACTTGCCGAAGCCCATGGGCAGCAGTGCCTCATCCATGGTATAAGTAGATGCATGATCAACCATCTGTCATAAAAAAAAAAAAAAAAGCACAAAAAGCAGAAACACACACTTTCAAAAAAATTATAGTTGATGAAACTGTACACCCACTCAATTTGACAAATTTCTTTCAGATTTGCATATGACTGATTATCCACTTGCTTGAAAATTTTTATTCCAACAATGGAACCAAGAATAGAAGGAATAAAATTTATGTACACGTTCAAATGATGGAAATTCGTTGTGCAGTCAGTCCTATGGTGTTTTTTTTTTTCAGGATTCTTCCTGTTTTAAGGACTCTTATATGCTAGAATGATTTCTAGTCTTCCCTAAATAGTAAATACCTTTTCCTTATCTTTCTCTTCAGCTCAAATATTATCAGCATGAGATCAACTAAAACTACTCAAAGAAATAGTGTCCAAAGCATTATGGTATGTTGATTTTGAGTAGTTGTGGAAACTGAGGACAAACAGAAAAAAAAGAAGAAGCACAAGATGAAATCATACCTGCTGCTGCTGCTGCTGCTGCTGCATCATGTGCATGCTGGTATTCGTTATGTTGGGAATTGGGCAAGGCAGAAGAGGGCACCGCTTTCCAGTATCATCAGTTAGTCCCATTTTTCCACAACTTAAATGTACTGTGACAATGAATTTGTCAGTTGCATCCAACAAGAGACACACACACACATATGGCTCCAAAAAAAATTAAAATAAATAAATAAATAAAAAACATGAGATGTGATTTGAACAAGTCAGTTAAAGGATAAAGAGACAGAATTCCGAGTTAGTTGCCTTCACCTTCGCTTTGGCATTTCTCTTAACATCAATCATTAACCAAACATGATTAGCTGAGTACCTTCACTTTTACGGCTCTCTTTCTTTTGGAGTTAAGCAGCCCACTTTGTGACCTGTTCCATCACACACACCGAGAAAGAGAGAAATGTATGATTGATAGAAGAGACTATGTGATTGACATCGCATGTTTGTGTTTGTGATAACTCTTAAATGACACGTGTGGCGCATAATGTCACGTGGGCCATCATGGCCGAATGGAAATGAATGATTATCATATTAATTAGCAGGTTTAGGTTCTTAATAAATGACCTCTTTTTGTCTCTGTGGTCAAGCCACCGGATCTTACTCATCAAATGGCACTCATTAGTTCATTTCTGTAACTTATAAGGCATGGAAGTAGCCAGATCCTCTAGGAAGGGAATCCAAAGCCGATCCGGAAAATGTGTAAACTGCAAAGATTGATTCAAAATTAAAAAGAAATGAAAGTGTTCGTAGTGGTGGTAATAGTCTCGTCCTCTTTCTCTCACTTCGTCAATTTGTTCTACTTTCCTCTTAAAATATATAGTTTTCATTTAATAATGCATGTTTTTATTTAATTAAATAAATTTTCACTTAATATATAATACATTTAATATTTTCTGCTTAAAATTATAAATTTTTGCAATTAAATATTTCAGCTTAAAATACTCTGAGATTTATTTTTTTTGTTTTTTGTTTTTTGTGATTAGAGGCTATTAGAAATAGATTTGAATAAGGAAGAAAGGTGTACTTAAAAACCAATTGATCTGATGAGATTTGTTTTGTACTTGAAAATAAAAAGACCCAACCGCTCAATTGAACCAATTAGATTTGTTTTGTACTTAAAAATAAAAAGACCCAACCACCCAAAAACCTGAAAGTTCAGTCATTCACGTACACGTAAATGAGAGGGCAGATGTAAATAAGAAACACATGACTAACAGGTGTTATTACCAGAGATGTAAATCTATATGACAAATATTACATTCAATTTATGCACAAACAAACATGTAAATAACAAGCTAGATAAAATAAATAAATAAAGAAATAAGATTATAGGAGAACCAAAATGAAACAAGAAATAAGATGTAAATCATCCTCAAAGACAAATATATATGCATATATATAATATAGTGTATATACATTAGTAATGCAGTAAAGCTAAGCATTGGATCAATCAGACAAAAAGGCCAAGTCCTACTAGCATGAATCAGCTCAACTTTATGTGGTATGCCACCCTCTGTGTACTCAAAAGGAATGACAAACTGTTTGTCTGCAACGGGCGACAAGAATGTATCCTTTGACTTCAATTACATCAGCCGGAGAAGACAGTAATATCCATCATGTGGGCATTTAGCAACGGAAACGAATAACAATACAAGAGATATCATCTTTGCTCTTTCGAGTCAATGCCTCGGTCGTCAAACGCTTGGCTGCTGATTGAGGGTCTTTGATGTTTTTTATCAAATCGACGGCCTCCTGATTTTTCATTACCTGAATAAGAAAGCAAAACAGCATGTAGAATATACCACATGAACCTGCTATACAAAACCATGTATCATCTAACGTTGCACTGGAAGAAGAAGAAAGAAGTTATTTCCATGGCCCTCCATCCAAGCTCTCGAATTCTTCCATTATATGTGTGCCGCAAATAAGTACTAACCACTTATGTGTCATTTTTGGAACAGTCCTCTTGGTCCCATCCATATTTGGTCTTATGATTTTGATCCCAAAGGATGTCTAAAATGATTCAGACTGATAATAAAAGATAAACTGAGGTAGTACTAACCCTATTCTTTGAACTAAAAATAAGTCCACTTGCTCCGAAGGAAATTTGAAATCTCATTTTTGGTGATAGTCAGCTTTTATCGGTAAGCTAGCATGATATACTCTTCCCTTTGAACAGAAAAAAAGTCCACTTGCTCTGAAGATTAATATCTTTCTTAACTTGATAGTCTACTTCTGTTGATAGGCTAGCTTGATATCCTACTAGAAAGAAAAAACAGGGAGATGACACTAACATGAAACCTATCTTAACATATGAGGTAATCTTCTCATATTGCTACCTCTATTTACTTCAAATAGAGAATGACATTCTTACACATGAAGCATTAGAAGTGGGTTGAACAAACAAAATTACCAACACCTACAAATTTAATTTCAATATTAAGGAAGTAAATCCCACACAGGCAAGCAAATACAACAAGAGAATAGGAGGTCAAGTAACAAACCTTCCATAATCCATCACTTGCAAGTATGACAAACTCCATACTGGAATCTATGGGGACATGTCTCACATCAGGCTCTGAACTTAAATGTGCTTTCAAGCTCTGATCACCAAATGCACGTGCAACTGCAAGCTGGCCATTAACACGAGGAACATCACCTACCAACAGCAAAATGTATTATGGCCATGAAACACTAATTATTAGATGAGGTCAATGGTTTCAGTGAAAACAGATACCTGGAAGAATTGTCACAAAACCACCTCGCTTTTCAATATATTTCCTTTCAAGATGTGGTTCATGGTCAACTGTAAGCTGATTGGCTGCTCCTCTTTCACACAAGACAGCCCTAGAATCACCTACATTAGCTATCCACAGATCTTTGCCATCAACAACTATCGCTGTAACAGCTGTTGAACCACCAGGACCTAATCGTGTCGAGTTTTCAAGAATAATTTTATCTGTGGATCGGTAGGCACTTTTTATTGCTGTTTCAGGGTTCATCCAAAAGGCAGACTGCAACATGTGAACAAATATCATCACATCTATATCAAGTTGATGCCACAAAGTAGTATAAGTGAACTCATCAGTAAATTGAGTGAAATGAACTAAATACATGCTGAACAAAACTAAAGTAAGGAATTCCAATTTGATCAGAAGGTAGAAGAAACTTTTAGTGGTACAATAACTTAGAACTCAATGAATGAAAACACACACACACACACACACACACACACTCACACACAGAATAAGATTGCTTAAGCATGTGCTCCTCATATCAGTGAGCCACCAATGCAAACCTAGTTTTCATCATTAAGACAAGACTATAGAAACATACCTCTCTAAGTATGTTATCAAAAAGATTATCTTTCAGATAACTAGGCACAGCATCACCCAAATGCCCATCGAAAATGGCAAACAAGCCGAGCTCGTGATTGTTTTCATACCTATATTCTGCAACATGATAATCCTCCATTTTATGGCCAGATTTACCTTCGACTAAGTGAAACCCATGTGTCACTTTATTAGCCGATTGTCGACTCTTCCCCTTTCCAGTATCTGCTGATGATGAAGTGAGGCACGCGGCACTCTTCATTCCCAAATCCATGCAAGAAATTTTTTTTTGCAATATATCAGGCCTTCAGCAACTTTGCATGGTTAAAAATTAATAAAATGTTCAAGCAAAAACCTTCAAATTCATGACTAGATTAGAATAAAAATTGCTTCCTGATTAATATAAAAATAATTGAATATCGAAAAATTCATTTACTATATATTCAAAGCAAATATAACTAGAAACCACTCTGCACTTAGCGTTTTTTCAGATGAGTTATACAGGTAAAAGCAGGCTAAGCAGCATTTACACTCGAGTTTAATATATACCCGTGACTTCACTGCACATAAATTTTTCCATCAGCAAATAGCACGTTGTAAAATATCCATAACATCTTTCTTCAATTTCTTATATCAACCACTAGAGTGCAATCCGTGATCTAGGATCACATATTCATCCATGCTGCCAAACTTACTCCTAAAACTTATTATTGCATGGATACCCTGGTGTGGTCAGAAACTGAACAAGAGAGATGAACAAAGCAAGTATGAGCTTAACCCAAGGAAGCTTGAAACACACCCCAATCCTAATTTTACTCTAATATCACCATGTTCACAATTTTTAGAGAAGCTTATTAATTGAATACCATAAAAATCTCAGAAAATAACACTGGTTGACCTGCACAAAAGCTCAAGAAAACATAATTTAAATGGCACAGAAATAATCAAGCAAATGATAATAATGTTTTGAATTATGAGAAGTCATCACCAGTTCATAAAAACCAGCTGGTGAAAGTTCACAGTTGGTCCATCAGGTATACCTACATGTTTATTTTGGGTCCTGAAATCATCTAAATTGAATTAAAACTAAAATAGTTCAAACTAAAGTAAATATATATATTTTGCTGTTCAGGGCCAAAGAAACACTATGCAAATAAATTGAAAGAAACATAAAGCATAAGTACGGGGTAAATCAAACAGATATTAAAAGAGGATTAGTAATAAGGAGTTGAAGAACAAAGCTCCGATCTTTGCCCTTCCTGATGATTTAACTGCTGAAATTGAAGATATAATTAGCATATATGCCTTGTGTCAAATTCTACATCACCAGTTTGCAAGTTTGTTCCTCGGAGAAATAACCGGACAAAAAATATGCATCTAAGACAACTAAAAATCTTCATATATATATATATATATATATAGATACACAGAGAGAGAGAGAGAGAGAGAGAGAGAAGAAGAAGAGAGATTAAAGCCATGAGAGAAAGAAGAAGAAAGAAGAGAAACACCTTGATTATGTGGAGGAAATCGGTCTTTCGTTTGTCCATAAGCATAAGGTGGAGATGAAGTCGTGTGAGCACAAATCATCCGAGAGGGAGAGGGAGGCAATTGAGGGAGGGAAGATGATGGCGTTTTCTTGTTTATCAATGTCTCGGTGGTGACGGGGAAAAGAATGCCTCCTAATTCATCTTCAGCGTCTTCCTGGAAATTTCCTCCCACACCCGCCCTTTTTGACTTGTTATTCAGTTTCCTCAAATGCGACCCGGTCAGGAATCAGGATCTTTTTGTTATTTTCAGTTTTAACGGGAATGTGATGGTGGTGAATCAAGTATCAACAACAACAATAATAATAATATTAATTAATATTATTATTATTATTATTGCTGCTTGTTTTGATACAATACTAAAAAGCGATTTGAGTTGCAAACTGCACCCACACAACAGAGGATTCGTTGCAAACTGTACTCACAACAGAAGATTTGTTACTCTTATTATGTTTCTTAAAACTAATGCTTGATCATTTACTAGGTATCCAGGTAATAAAAATCATATATATTATATATATTTTTTTAAAAAAAATTGGATGAACCATGATCATTCCAAATAAACAGAACTAAACAACCACAAAAGAACCTGCTCTACAACACATAGCACAGGGGAGAGAAAAGAAAAAATAACCAACAGATGTGGTTACAAAACACTGAACTATTATATTTAGAGTTAAAATTTAATAAAATAAATTCATATTTAAAAAAATATTGATTAATTATAATTATATATCTAACAAAAATACTACACGCTAAAAAAGTCAGCATATCTAAATTTTAGGCCATAATTTTTTTTTTATTTTGTAATAAATAAGGGAAATATATACATACATACATGCAAAAAACACTAAAATTTCCAGGATATATATATATATATATAAAGGAAAAAATAACAGAGGTTATATATATATATATATATACACATACGTACATATGTAAATAGTTTTGGGTTTACGCATGGGGTGGCTGCGTGCTCTACAAAAACGATCCATAAGCGAGTCAGGAAATGAGGCCAGGTGATCACACATCAAAGAAATAACTAGACATGCATGTGATGCCTACTTCACAAATTTACAATCTGTAATAATTAAATAATTAAAAGAAGAAGACGAGGAAGAAAAAGATGAGAAGTAATAATAATAAAAATAAAATGGGGCAAAAAAAAAAAAGGGGAAATAATTGAACATGTTTTGCACTAATAATTGACAAATTATGACTGTTTATGCTACAAGTGCCCCCAGTAGGCTAGGTGGCCACACAATAGATGGATAAATCAAAGAATCATCTACTAGGTCAAGACTGAAGAGTAGCCATTTCTGCTCAAAAATGGCTGTTAGCATCAAAGAGAACGAGAAGATCAACACTATCTGTTGCCCTGAGCACCATGCAACAATTTTCTCTCACACTGCTGCACACTTACTATCTTTCTTCAGAAGGTCCAATTCCTTGGGCCTTTTCCCTTCAATCTTTTATCCAAATAAAGAAAACAAGGATATCTGGCTGTACAAATAGCTACTCAGCATTCCCTGCGACTTCTGCGGCTCGTTGCCTCATCATCTCCATCACTGCAGCCCTGCGACGAGAATCAGATTGCTGCTGCAACCTCTTCAAATGCTCCTTCAAATCCCTGTGAGATGCAGAGGTATTGGATAAGAAAGAGGTTAAAGAGAGAAATACATGAATTGATGAATGAATTGACTGAAAAAGGAATAGTATACACACTTGCAACGCGGCACATGGCATTCAGACACTTTACATGCCCGGGCATGGAGCTGAAGGAGATACCACATCTTTTTACAAAGAGGGCAGCCACCAGAAGCACGTGTTTTACATTGTATGCCATGACGGAAAAGACCTTTGACTTTTCGGCAATTAGGGTATTGGCAATGAGGAGAGCGGCATTGAGAAGCATGAACCAGAAGATCAAGCATTTTCCTCAGCTGCAGAACATAAAACAGCTTTAGAACAAATGGAAGTGCAAAAAAACATAGTATATCTCATTTTTTGCAGTAATCCAATGTCAACCACAAGCCAGAAATTCAAAATTCGAGATAAGTGCATAATTGCACAAATTAATACTACTAGAAGGGTTAAATAACAATAAAACAAGTTTCAGGGGTGGTTAAAACACCCGCATGTGGAATTTCTAAGCATATCAGCAACTAGCAACTTTAGTATGCGACTGCTAAAGGAGTCAAGTGTACTGCTCCTATTAAAAATAAAGAAAGAAGACTTCAAGAAAATTATCACTAGTAAAGAAATTATGAAATCTAGAACTTCCTGATGCAGGATAGGGTAGACAATTACACCAGGGTCTTTAAGGCAATCTCACCCAAAGAATCTAAGCAATCATACTTAGAAAGAAAAGACAACCAAAACTCAAAATACAGCATAGCATTAACTTAAGACAGCTAAGAATAATTCATTGGTTGATTTCCTAAGAAGATTCATATCTCTTTTATAGAAATCAGAGATCTTATCTAAGAAAGTTTAATTTCAAAAATATGATAAAAAATATTTAAACTATCACTTATATTAGACCTTCAGATTTATTAAAAAACACTCAACTCATAATAAAATTCAAAATAGACCCACTAGATTTGGAATACTTATGCAGGCCAAAAACTGAAATTAACAAGCTATCCTCAACAGTGGAACACATGATTTAAAGAATTAGACAACTTCTAAACCTAAAGCATGTCTATTTACGATAGGTGTCCATGTTCTGCATCATTATCATTTCCATACTTATGAAGATAATTAACATGAAGACTAATAAATAAGGTCAAACGCTAGTAGGATCTGATTTATAATTTTATGAATATAAATCACCTGTAAAACCCTCTTTTGTCGAGCTTCTTTATTTTGTGCATCACGCTCCGCCAAAGAAGGATGATTTGTCAATTTATGAGGATGATCAGGACCACCATCTTTCTGATAGCAAGAATTACATACATCAAAATCGGGACAAATTTCACAACGCCAACCTTGACCAGTTTCAATATCATGATAGCAGATATTGCATGTCGTGACAAAGGCCGGTGCAGTCGGATTGTGGAGGTGATATAAGACCATCATCGAGGAGTGCTTTGCACGACGTAGAGTGTCATATTGATAATGATTTCCTTGACAAAGGCTGAGGAAAGCCTGCCTTGTGTCAAAAAACTCACTTTCTAGGATTTCATCTTTATCTTTAGTATCCAGGGCCACATCATTGATTTCAACCTGCTTAAAGTTTAACCATCGGCAGATAAGTAATAGGTTAATTATATTTAAAGATAAGAAGGTGGCAACTATTGGACAAGATTTTAAATTAACAATAATCACCGGACAGAGCATGTGCTTCTCTCTACTGTTGATGGGATGCCTATCTCTCTCTTCTATTCTTTGCTCAGTATCATGACACCTACATAGGAAAATAAAGTTCCAAAATATGTGAGCACAATTGATATACAAACTAATAGAGATGTAACTCACAAAAAAGATGAATTGATTCTAGAAAACATAAAATAAAAAGAAATGCAATTTTTCTTTTCTTTTCTTTTCTTTTTTGAGAAAATGCTAGATACACTCACTATTGACAAGCATTTTTCTTCTTCATTCTTTTATTTTAAATTGAAAACCTCACATATTTCTCTAATTATGTCAGAAAGATCCAGAAAGTCCTGTCCGAATTAAGGAAGCATTTGTCCAACAATAGCAATCCTGTGTCAGTACACCCCACCCATATGCTTAGTGGCAATGAAGCCATCTTTTTTTCTCACTTCTCAAACATTGCTCAGACCCTTCAACCGCATGTGGACAAAAAGTGAAGTTTCATATGTACCTCAATGGAATATGAGAATCAGTGGCAGCTATTATTAGCTTCCATCTTACTAGACAAAAGTGTGAAGAAGACGATTACCATAAGCCAATTATGAAACAGCATAATATTACTATTTGAGTGACTGCAGACAGAACTTGGGGAGTGTTTGGCACCGAGTAGACAATTGTCCTCCAAGTTAGCTTTTTAAAAAATTCAAGGCACCTAAAATATAGACATTTGGTTGGTGAGTTACGCACATTCTCCAACCAAACACCCTTTAACTTATGCCACCAACCCAGTTTTATAGAGTTTAATAAATTAAATAATTATATTTTCTAATTAGTTTAAAAAAAAATACTTTAATCTTAATGAATATCAATTAATAATTTGAAAAGTAAATTTTTATTTTAAAATGTTTAAATTTGTTTAGTAATAATTAAGGCAAAGTGTGGTTAGCTCATATAAAAGTTTTCCCATCAAACCAATTTTTTTTAAACAAAGATTCCTTGCATATACACCTTTACTTGCCAACCAAACATAACCTTGGTATATTTTATAACAAACTCCTGCATCATTTGAAATGCATGGTCAACCAGATGAGGAGGCCATTTTGTATGCAACAGTCAACACATTAATTTTCTTACAGAAGATTCACTACAAAATATTTTTTTGATCTTTCAAATTTCTCAGAGTTTCTATAAAAATAAAAGAAACAACGGCTGAGAAGAATGGGATTTTATTCTATATCAAGGGACCAAACTAAAGGCCAGTTTTTAGATCCGTTAAGGCACCCAAATATGACTGGAAACTCGGTAGATGTACTATGTGAAAACCCAACTAAGGAGAAGGCAGATACAACTTTTACCCTATAATTTGCACATAGAAACACTGCATTATGCCTGAAAATGAGAAAAAAAAGGAAAAAGGAAAAATACTAGAAGAAAAAAGAATAATATGATTTGTAATAAAAAATGACACAAACAGGTTCTTGGTGACCAGATGTGTCATTCAGCGACAAAAGAAGAAAACAAAGTGGTATAAACATGATTTGCCATCTTGTTAACTTGTTTCTCATCTTAATTAACTGATGATATAGGCAGAGGATCACCAATGTATTCCTATCATATGCCTATTCTATGTGTATGATTAATGATTGTTCCATAAGATAAAGACATGATTCAATAATTAAACACTTACTTGTCACAAAGTTGGAAGTTTTTGCATTGATTGCAAACCCAACGAATTCCAGATACCATAAGTAAGCAGCAATGTGCGCAAGCATGCTGTAAATGGACCATAATAAAATCTTCCTTCATCGGATGAATGGTTTCACCAAGCTGTGTAAGCAATAGATCAAGTCAAATTTCAGGAAACACCATTTCAAAGGAATTAATTGATTAACTGAAACTAAATGATTATAGACTGGTAAAATTTGCTGAGGATCATGAAATATTTTGCAGAAGCATAGATCTAGGAGGCCACATGAGAATTGTAATAAACAATAGATTCTGGCATTCTGCAGAAGGAAAATGAATGCTTCGATGACTTAGTGTAATATATATAAAAAAGAAATTACCTTTTGCATCAGAAGAGCATCCTTAGAAGCATTTCCCGAAAGATCAGCATGCCCGGCAGCTTTCAGAGCTCTTTTTGAGATAAGCTTCTTGATTTTTCCTTTCTTTTGCTGCTTCCTACCATCCTCTTCTTGCCTAAGTTGGTTGATCATATCTTCTGCTGCGCCAGGCCAATAATCTCCATCAAAATAAGGTAAACGCGCGGCAGTTATCTTAGCCTTGCACTCGCCAACATGAACAAAGAAATGATCATATAAATTTGTGAGATCAACAACGATATTTTCCTTGGTAGCTTTCCGCAGCATTGATAAGTACCTGAAAGATGTAATTCATGCAAGTCAGATGAGCTGGCCTGAAGGGCAGATTTACCTGGCTATAACCATTACCTATCCCCTGTCTCCTGTCCCCCATCCCTCCTATCCCCTATCCCCTATCCCCTATCCCCTATCCCCAGGGTATAACCAGACATTGGGGTTTGAGTTTTATTCCTCCATGGTCTTGTGCTTATCTTCTTTACTATAGTTCTACATTAATCTTTCCAATGATTTCAATCCCAATGTCCTTTGTTTTCATTTTTAATTTACCTTCTCTTTTCAAACTTTTAACTTCATAAATCCTAATATATACATACATACATACATATATATATAAACAATTTTTTAACTTTTTAATTTTTTAATCATTAGGAGCATTTGGTTCATCCAAAGTAATTCCCAAGAAGATAAGGAATCACATAAATGCAAATTTCTCTTTCCCATTGTTCATATTAGAATATTGATGGGTATTTCATATTGAGGGTGCTTCATGTTTGCCAGGATATAATATATTAAATGACAAATTTAACTAAATACCCTCGCATACAATGACTTATATAGGAAGACAAACTAAATAGTAAACTAATCAAAGATATTATTTAAATAAACCCTCTAATGTATCCTACTTGGCAAAAAAAAAACTCTCAAATTTTCTCTCCCAAAAATAAAAAAAAAATTTGAAAGTGATTTTTTTTTTTAATATCAGTTAGGTCCCTCTAATTATAAAATTAAAAAAAAAAAATATCAATGCACCATTATAAAGCTAAAGATGAACATAATGTCACTCAAGAAAATATTCGTCCTGTGAAAATCTTTTCTTCATGTGTATATATATATTAAAATTTATTTTCATAAACTTCAATACTTTTTTAGGGGGTAGTTATGTCATTTTGGGATGTAATAACTGAAAATTAGCTGCTTTTTTTTTTTATTTCAGCTAGAGAGGGTTATAGAGATAACCAAACTTTGGCTTTTTATTTGGAGAGAAACGAAACTTGAAAGTTTTTCTTTTCAAAAATTAGGATTAAATAAATACTTCGGCAAAAATAGGAAAAGACAAAAAAAACCTTGTGTTTGATGTATTTTTATTTTAAAAAAGGTAGCGGAACATCTAACTTCTACAATATTCGGACAATGAAATGGAGGATTGAAAATATGCGGATAATTAAAGAAAAAAAATTAAATATAACTTTTACTACATTCCACTTCACTAGGAATGCCCCTAGAGAGAATGTAATATTACCGGCTAACAGAGTAGATCACATTCCATGAATGGTGAGAATGTGATTCCACGGACATCTCAGAAAACCCAAATCAAACATGGGAAGATATTTGCCATCCAAACAAACCCTTAGTGATTTTTGTGAATTTTTATGAATCGGAAAATTTTACTTACATATATACACACACATGTACATGTATGTACATATTTATATATATGGTTATGTGATTCTACCCAGTTTTCACTAGATTCACATGTTGGATAATCTCAAATACTAGGATATCCGACACGCTTATCTACGCCTGTATCCATGTCCTAGTAATACGATTGAAGAGTAATATATATTAGATATAGTGCAGCAAACTAAAACGTAAGATAGGACTCACCACTCCCGAAGCTTGTCAGACTTGGGTGTTTTCTGAATCTCAGGATGGCAATACAAAATATAATCCTCGCCTTTTAGAGGAGGACATGCCCATATGTAGCAACTAGTGAACCCACGTCTTTTGCAATATTCAAGATAACCAATCTGGAAAGATAAAGCAGCGCAATAAAGCTTAATAATTACTCAGGAGAAAACAAACTGACATTGAAGAATCAATAGAGAACATAACTGATCAGCAAACATAAGAACCTTTCACATACCAGGATTTCATGATAAACAAAAGTTCGCAGAGCTTCCCCAGTTACAGTTTTTATTTCAGGTCTGAAGTATTTCACAGAATCCAGATATGAAAGATAAACACGGCGCTGGTTTGGAAATTGGCACTCTGAACCAAACTCCTGGACGTACATGCCAAAAAGGCATACTTCTACACCTTCTATCTTCTGGAACAACAATATAACCTGGCCACAAAATATACAAATCAATGACAACTTTGACAATTCACCATCAGATTATTATACTTCCACGAAAGAATACCACAAATGTTAGCTGCTTCCACAAAAAAATTAATAAAATAATAAAATAATAAAAAGAGAAGAGGCATCCAAGAACAGTAACAGGTGGGATTTACTTTAGATTTGTAGGGGAATTCTGTTGGGTAATTTTCTTCCTGGAAAATTTCCAGAAAGCGCTGCTTCACTTCCAATTTCTTGTCAACTGATGATACAACTCTGACAACAAGTGCTTCTGCCCCAGGTACCTGACACAGAGAATACCAACATTCTTATTTCTTGTATTGATAAGATGGTTATTTCAAAGATGACACGAGAAATTGCTAACTAACAAGTATGACACTCATATATTACAAAAGCATTAGCCATTTTTATGTTCTCTGTAAATACAGAGATGCATGGGTTAGGATCAGATAAAGGCAGGAAATTGAAAGGGACAGATTGGATTCTCGTTCATCATGGTTTCAGGAAGCAAACAAAATCAGAACACAATACAGGATTCACTTGACAGAAAATTACACAATTGGCATAGCAATCTACAGAAATTGACAGACAAAACTGAAGTTACATACAAAAATCCTGGAATGAGTTTGTTCTGCTTCCCTCAAATGCCTTGAGAACTTGTCCAAACATAGTAAATGTTCCATTGGCAGCATAATTAATTTCTAGATAATCAATCCTAAATGCCAGATATCAATTCTGTCATCATCAACCTATAATTTCCATCCAAGTCCAGGTCATATTCATGATGGCAGAAGGCCAATACGAACCAAATTGAGGGGAACATAAATTCCAAGAAATCATTATGATTGATACGGAAATGTGGGAGCATGTTTTAACAATCAGACTTTACGTCTCCTAATAGCAGAAGATTGATCCATCAATAGATTTTAGCAAACAGATACAGATTAGCTCTATTGAATGGTGATTCTAATTCGCCAATTTCAAATGATAGCATCTGTCCTCTAAATCTACATCTCAAAAAAGTTGATGGTCAAGTGGAAATTGAATTGAAGTATTAAAAAGTTAAATAACTATAATTGAATTTATAGTCTCACCAATCTAAAGAATGATTATCAAGGATATACTGGATTACTAAATTTCAACAGAATGGGTTCTACATTCTACCGGTTTTTTGGGCTTTTGAGTTAGAGAACAAAGGTGCACCCCCTCTATTTGGGGTTTATCTCTGAACCATATCCATCTCACAAATCCATATTCCTGTTTACCAATGCATAATTGATACAATATCCTAAGTAATGAGAATAAATGTTTCTACTCCAGGAGAATAAAATACAAGTAAAATAGTATCACACGGTGACCTGCATTTTGTTAGGGAGGAGAGGGCCACACACTTTAGAGCCAAGAAAGAAAAGAATAGCATCATATTGGCATACATAATAGCATCACGTTCACAACTATGTTACTATACATGTAAGAAAAATTCAGCATAGATTACATTTTTTTTTTTTTGTCCTCTTATGAAATATGGCACAAACAGGATACATGATTTACATGCAAATGTCCTAAATTTCACATTAAAGACATTTGGGGCATTGGTGAACATGTCCAAGTAATTTTTCCCACAAGAATTTAGTTGTGTTATACAAATAGAAATGACGAGTAATTGAAAGTCTTGGTAATTATTGCAAATTGTTGATGGTTTGGCATAGAAAAGATATCCTTTTTATGATGGTTTGATTCAGCTGTAACAAGTATGCAAACAACAACATTCCCCTGAAGATACATAAGAAAAATACTCCTAAAAAGCAGACGGAATCATGCCTCTTCTAACACTGAAAATATAACTTGATTCACTAATAGCCTAAGATATGCAAAATAGAAAGGTGAGGTTCAAATAATATTCTGCAATTATATTACAGTGTGAATCAAGATCAGAAACTTTAATCATGATGTATCAAAGAAAATATATGCTACCAATGAAACTAAAATCACCTCATCATAACTTTTCCCCAAATTCCTTGCTCTATCTTGCCTCTCCTGCTTCAGCCGTCTAAACAGTCGTTGTTCTATGTGATCACTCAGTATAGTTCTTGGCAAATCTTTTGCTCCAAGAACCGCACTCTGTGGTAGTGGCATACGCTCTCCTCTCGCTACCTCATCCATAAAGCAGTTTGGGCAAGTGTATTCTGCTTGGCCACCATCATTTCTTCGACCATTAAAAAGAGCACATATTTGATGTTGCCATGCTTCGCATTTATCACATTGAACCCACTATAATCAAAATTAAAAAAGTGAATAAAATTTTGAAGTGTTGCTTCATCCTCCCTCCAACTAAATGAAAAAAAGGTAAAGACCATACCCACTCCTCTGTCTCTTCATCATTTTTCTTTTTCTCAAGCCTTATCTTAGGAAATGTTGAACCATCCACCTCAATACTGTCACCACGGGCCTCATTGTAGCATAGAGTACAGAAGCAATGCCTGGTATCACCAGTTCCCACAGTATAGTACATAGCATTTCGTTTTATGCGAGCACCACATGGTGAACAATAAATAGGAGGAGGTTCAAACGTAAGCTTTTCAACAGCACACAACTGGCATGCATTGTCACTCATTGAATGCTCCATAGCTTGATTCTTTTCAGCCTTCGCTTTGCTCTACAGAAACATAACAAAAAAGTATAGGGATTGCAGATCAGAAGAAAAAGTCTAACTCATGATTCTCAAAAATAAAATTTAAAACCATAACACATTGATCAGTTAGCAAACTATAACTGTCAACATCAAGCATTCATCGGAAAGCAATCTGGCTGCTGCTCATAGCATATTGTTAGGCATGCACATCAAGAAGTTAGCACTCTTTCCTTCCAACACTTGGGCACACATTTACGATCAAATCCTAAAAAGAAATTCAATTTGACATGCATTGCAGTTGGTTGAATCTTAACAATGTGCACTATATTCTATTTAATCTCCTCCTTAGCTTCAAAAACACAATCATTTCTAGCATCATCTTCCCTATCTTTAGTTTCCAGGCCAACACATGATCATGAATTCTAAGGTTCATGCAATATTGATTTGGACTAGAAGTTTTGCTGTATGAAGCATATTAAGACTGCTCAATCACAACTAATGAACACAGTCAACTAACAGCGCACTACGTAGCACAAATTATGTCTGATGGATTACCATAGCTGACAAACACTTTGAACCATATAGTTAACTCGCATCCCAAACTATGCTAATTTGTAGAGCAACAGTTAATATTACAGCAATGCATAATGCTCAATGAGTAGTTTTTTATTGGACAAGTGGAATAAATCAGGGAACAGAGCCATCATGCTACAGGGAGGCTATAATTTTAGAGCCTCCAAGGGCATAACTACAAAAACACTCATCTATGTAATAATTGAGATTTCTCTTTCAGATGTCCAATGTTGGGATTAACATTAGGTCTAAGCTTTTCTAAGAAAGGAATGAGGCTATATTGAAGAGGGCATAACTTGAAAAGTACTCATCTAATTGATGGTTAAGACTCATCATCCCAAACTCTGATGAAAAGGATAAACTATAGGCTTAAAGTTTGCTTAGAAAGGTTCTTCAGCTGTTGGTGTATGGTCAACTGGCTATGTATGGCAAGTTACTATGTGACAGCTTGTCTACAAATAACCATTATGATTTGTGTTTATTAAAGGGGCATATACTATTCAAGGCTTGCAAAAGATTGTATCAGAATCACCAAAAATGAAAAAAAAAATCTTTTTTATAATTTTCTTTTCCATTGTCCCTGTGGACCCACTCATAATAAAGCAAGATGGTGCTCTACTTCCCATCACCACACTTTCCTTTATGCATCAAATATAAGCACTGATTCCTCTCATAGGCAGGGTAAAGTTGGTGTGCTACGAATCAGAAAGATGGAAGAATCAGTATGGGATTGTCAGGCAAAGGGTCATCTTGAAACTTGAAATTTTGCCTATTGCTTTATCAATATATGTACTTCTTTAGATTCTTAGATCATTAACCTTTCAGAAAGCATACAGAATTCCTGGAAAACTAATTTTCATGCTTTGAGATGGCCTCGCAATTTTCTTTTATCATTGCATCATAGGTGGGTTGTCATATAACTAGGCGGTGAGCTAGTAATAAAATGAGTGCAGATGCATATCCATTCTGTAATAATAATTAAAAATAAAAATAAAAACTGACATATGCAATAAAATAAAACCCAAAATAAAAGCAATGTGCTGCAAGTAAAGCTATGGAGAATTAGATGAGGTTCATGAGCAAACCTGGCCAACCCACCGCCTCAGACTGACAATATGTTCCCGCACTTGCTCCGGAGTAAATAATTCAGTCAAGGATACACCTTTTATCTTTGGTTTGCCTGATTTATTTCCAACTGCAGTATCATTTGCTTGAGCATTTGGTTCATGATTATTAGTTTCTATCTTGGCCTGATCAGGCTCCTTACCTTCAAGGATGGTTTCTCGCCTTCCATGGTCATCAAAGTTAACTGGACCAACAGATTTAAGATCATGTTTGAGATCAGGCCGTGTTCTATGTGCATTCTCCAAAAAACCATCTGTCAAGTTGTTAAAAATCGGCGCATTATCACACCCAGGACTAGTGGGAGTATCAAGATTCATTTCTGAGATCTCCGATTTAATAGATACAGATGTGTTGGGTGCTTCACACCCTTGAAATTGAGTCTCTGGAGAATCTTGACTATGGTTTACAAGCTGAACAGGAACTGGAGTGGTTTCTTGTTTGGGAACAAGGGACTGTGAATCATGTTCCACCTTCATGCGTTTCGGTAAGGCTTGCAGATCGGTAGATGTTTCCACAGGTGGGACATTAATGATGGATATTCTATCAGCATCACCAGAATTGTCTATTCTCCTAGAGTCAGTCATCTGTTCTGCTGAGTTACAATTAGCCCGAGCGTGTTCACGTGCTATATAAGAGCGTACAGGAGCACAAACAGGACAATCGGCACACCGGCAGGAAACGAAATGTCCAAAAACTTTCTTGGTACTCTCACAATAAGCGACTTCACATTCACTGGATTTACACCTACCCATATGCGCACATAGCTTTTGAACTTTACTGCAAATATCTTGGCATTCACCTTTTGGGGTCCGACATGAGCGTGCATGCAACACAAGCAGTAACCACCTCCTCTGGTTATGAAAATCCCGTTCACGTTTCGTGCTTCCAGGGCCAGGAGCCAGTTTACCTGAAAGTTGTTGCATTGCAACAACCTTAGTAGCACCACCAGAACCAGTACCGCAACCATCCAAGGAAATATGAGATTGCTGAGCTTCATCTCGGCCTGTTATTCTCTGATTGAATTCTTCCTTAATCTGCTGCTCCAATGGAGATATATCCAGAATGTGGGATTTTTGAAGCAGCTGAGGGCGCCAATGGTTTCGTGAGGGCACATCAGGTTGTGATCCAGTGGATAAACAGTGAACATCATTTTGAGATTCAGAAACTTGCTGTGGATCTTGTGTAACTGGCTGTGGAGAATCATGGGTGCTTGACAAGTGACCAAGCAACTGGGAACCTCCAAATTGGTTGCTAGATGATGTCCTCCGCTCACACTGATTTTGAAACTTTGAAAGGTGAAGATGCTCTGCAGGTTGATTGGGCAATAATTCGTGATGCAAGTCATTAGTGCAACCAGGTGTGAGCTGCCTTCCAAAATTAGAGACCATGGACGAATGTTTCAAAGTATCAACCTTTGACATGAGTTGCTGGTGTTGCTGTCCTAGCTGTTCCTGCTGATGCTGTATAGGATGGGTATAAGACTGACTCGGTTGTTGCTGAAATTGTTGGTGTTGAAACTTTTGTAACTGGTGTTGAGATGACAGCAGCTGTTCTCCAGTTGAATGAGATATTTGGGGATTCATTTTTTGTGATTGATCAGGAATTTGAGGTTTTGCAACCTGCTGAATTGACTGCAAACCTGCATTTTGACTTTGCATTGTGAAGCTTGTTTTTGATTTGGATTGCAAGCTTGCAGGATTAATATTTTGGTGATTGAACACAGATGCAACAGATGAGCCATACAGATTCCCTGGACCTAGGGGATCAACAGCACCCATTCCATATACATCACCAGGCGTAGATGTTACTTGTTGGGGTAATGAAGCTGCAAGACGAACACACATTTAACTTATTGTACTCCAAACATAAAAGAAATGTTGAGTACAGAAGGGAAAAAGATAGGAATGCATCATTCATATGCATTAATGGACAGATGAATTGAACATAAAAGCAAGCTTGCAAAGAATATACTAGACTAAGAAAGAGGTGAACAATTTTGAAATTAAAGGGAGGTACTATTACTTGGTAGCATTGTCTGATGTTGTTGCTGATCGAAATGCTCCTGTAAACGTTCAGGAGTACCATATGGAACAGCACTTAAGTATCCATCTGATGTTGTGGATCCATTTACTACTTGCAAGTTAGTTCCGCTTAAGCCCAAACTGCCATTCATAAGCCCATTCGAAAACTCATAAGTAGGAGGCTTCTGGTACATATTTGACCTCATTTTGATGCCCACTTGGGTTAGAGGAGCATGAAAGTTACGCCCTGTTTGACTTCCAACATACTGTTTAAGCTGTGGTTGCAGCGAAACAGAAGCTTCGTTACTCAAAAACCCACCTCCACTTGAAAATTCAGGATGGGCAGTCACTGGCTGAAAATTATTTAACCCAGGAGTAGGGATCATTTGTGTTGATTGCTGTGGCATAAGAGTATTCCCTCCAGAACCAAAATGAGAATTGACCGATACCTTCCGGTACCCATTAGGAACTTGTCCTGCATGTGAGACCTCTCATTAGCTGAAAAAGAAATGAGAGCAATGTGATTCAGCAAAAATAAATATAAATTAAAAAAGTACCATCCAACACATTGGAGGTGGCAGCAGTTCCAACACTTCCTACTCCACTTGCAACTGGTAGTATACTCCCTGTGTTGACAGTAGTTGGCACCACCATGGCAGCACCACTGGTACTGATTATAGAGTTGTCTGCAGGCCAAACTACGGAGTTTGTGCTGCTGGTTTGGGCCATACCTGGTGTGGGGATCATAGTGCTGACAGCAGAAGATGACGAAAAACGGTGGGCATTGAGTTGGCTGTTATTTGTTGATTTTGCTAAAGCTTGCATACGAAGTTCAATTGCACGTCCACCCATGTTCATGTAATCCTCCTACAAACAAGGAACAGAAATTAGAGTTGCAGAAAAAGAAATCCATCATTGACAAAGAAAACCTTAAGCAATAAAAAAAGGAAGGCAAATCCAAACAGACATGCCAGAACATAGCACAGACACATGCTCAAAAAATAACACAGTAAAAAATACATTGTAGATAACCACATAGGAATTGCCACAGAGCAGAAATAAATCAAACATCAATTTTAATACCTAAAAACCTTATAGAAAGAGCAAGAGCAAAAACAAGAACCTTTGAAGCAGCAGTCCTAAAAAGCAAATCCTCAAACTTGGTTGCAAGAGTTGCAAAATTTGCATTTGCATCAGGACTCTTCCTTTGGAACCATTTGAGGCTGCAAGAAACATTAAAACAATGACATTGATAATTGATAAATAGATAAAACCCCTATCCTCTTGATTTCCACTGAGATGGACGTAAGTGTGAAAGAGTTAGCAGATAACAGAATAATCTCAACAAGACAGTATGACATCGGGAAATGAAACAAAAGTCGATATTAAAAATATCAAAGGCTCCAAGGGTTACAATTGATGTTGTGCGAGATTTTTGCAAGGTTAATGTTATGGAATGCATTGCAAGGCTTATAAACATGAACTGTTAATGCCAGTCATTCATACAGTGGCACTAATAGATTTGTTAATATAACATCTTGACATGTCATACCAAGAAGTGGAGCAAGATAATAGAATTATCGCCACGAATAAAGTCAGTGATTATGCACTAATCAGCATTCGTTTGATAGATGATCAGGATTCGAAAAATAAAATAACTTTAATGCATGAAAAGGGCAGACTTACATATGATCATAAACGAGATTGCGTTTTGCTGAGAGATCAGGATCCAAGTTATGTCCTCCAAAGTTATGCATCTGGGAAGGCTGATTAGGCACCTGCCCAGAGATACGTCCAGACAAGTGTGCCTGAGCATTCATCCTGCTCCACCTTGTCCACTTCTAACACAATGAAGCATGAGCTCTAAACAGGAGATGAAGAGCAATATCAGACATTGTTCACGTTTCCAAAAACATAAGTATATGCTATGCTATGCCCTGAATTCAGCAAAGCTCTTCAACCATATAATCTCCACTGAAATTACACAAACCCTAGTTCGGATTAGGATAAACAGACACAGCTACCCTGTTCTAAGCCTCTCAAGGTCAGAGCTCCTAATAGACAAAATTAAAATTCTCAAAAATCAAGAATCATACCAGAACCAAAAGCCACCGCTGCCGGCTGACGCCCGGCTGGATTCTGATCGAAGCTTAAAGAAATCAAAGCACCGAGATCCAGAGCAACACCATGAACTCCAACACCGCGGGAAGAAGACTTGAGATTCCTCCTCCTTGGAAACCGATATCGATGCTGATCCTCTCCTTGGCTCAATTCCTTCCTCTCTTGTATCAATTCGTCTCGATTTCTCTCTTCTTCTTCGCTGTGTCTTCGAATCGCGACCAAACGAGGGCTCCAAATTTTGGTAACAGGGCTTCTTCGGTATCGTGCTGTTCTATTTCTCCTTCTCTCTTCCCCTCTTTTATTTTTATTTTCGGGTTTATTTTTTTTATTTATTTTATTTTTATTTATACGCCCCTGAATTCTTTTATATTTATTTTATTTTATTTTATTCAACATAATTTTGATCAAATTTCGCATTGCCTTCAAATTAATTTTATTTTGCGATAATTTTAGTTAGCAGAATTCGAATAAATGTTCTTTATTTATAAATCATAAAAATGATTTTTAAGATGGAGGTTTTTAAAAGATTAATATGCAATTTTAAAATTATTTTTTGAGGATAATCATTTTCTAAAATTATTGGAGGCAATTGCGAAATTTGACCGAAGTTATTTTATATTGAGAAATAAATAAATTACCCTAAAAAAAATATATTTATTTTTATAAAAACATGATTGATGATTTTTATTAAAAAATTTTATATGAAATTTGGTCTTTTAAAATTAATGATAGATGATTTTGACCCAAAAAATAATAATAAATAAATAAATAATAGTAGAACCAAGCATTCGTGTGTTTGTTTTTTTATTTTATAATAGAAAAAAAAAAATTATGAAAAAATTATGTGGAATGAAAAAAAATTTAATAAAATCCAACATCACCTCATATAAATCGCATGATCAATAATTTTTATGAAAAAGTTATGTTGTCTGGGTGTTGTGGGGGATGAGTGTAAATTAAAAACTAACAATAATCAAGTATGACTGTTGAATTACTTCAACTATTATAAAAACATCATTACATTTTTAAATTATCAAATTAGTTTTTTTTTCTTTTACTTTGATATAGCTAAAACAATCAACAAATTCCTCTTGGTTTATTATAATCTTTGAAATGCCAACACTAACTTTAATTTGGTGATGGTAAAGGCATTGCATAGATATATGTGGTACTGTTTGTAATACTGTTTAACATGACAGGGAATTAATTAGCTATGGTTTCTACCCTTTTCATTACTCCATGTGAAACTTAGTTACCCGATTCAATAAGTCTCTAATAATCGACAAATTATTGTAACTAGTACATTTCCGTAACTACTTATCTCTTGATAGTTCTTTAAAAGGGCAAGAAGAAGAGGGCACTTGTCACAATTGTCAAAAAAAAAAAATAATAATAAAAATAAAAAAATAAAAAAAATAAGTAATAATGATAATAATTTTAATCTTTGAACACATTCAATAGCCATTTTGCAACTACTCCATGGGAGGAGGTCCGCAATTATGTTTTTTTTTTTTTCAATGGTGGCAGCGGTTCATATATATAAATTCCAATTGGTATTAATGAGAAATGTATTCTATGTTTATAAAGTTGAATCTCATAATCAAGCTAGTACTAGTAATCATAAACATAAAAGTCATATTTATTGCATCACTGATCACTGATAAAATATATATTTGGAATTGCATGAAGTCGGATCATTCACTCATCATCTGATAATTAACCACAAATTAAGACCATGTGATTAGTTTTTAAATCATAAGATTAAACTCCTTTATTAATTTGCAGACTCAGACTGTGAGATGCTATTCACTTGTAAAGATGAGATAATAATAGTTATAGTTCTAATCAGCAGCAGTACTGCATGTAATGAACTAACAAGATCATGAACAAAGATTGAGATTAAATGAAAGCAAATATATTTATATATCCAATATATATAATAATAGTATGATAGAAGAGGATTACTTTTCTGGTTTTCAGGGAGTAATTAATCATGAAGATATGCACATTTCATGTCCCTTTATTGCTTGTCTATCTTTCAAGCTATAAATATATATTAATGAATCCATTCAAATAAGAAAACATATATACCAATAATATGAATACCACTTGAACCTTAACTTCATCTACTGTAATTTTGTTTCACCTTGGTGATCAATTAATCAGGAATGAAGTTCCAGCTTGACAGTAGTTACACCAAAGCATGCACTGTAACACATGCATTCACATAAATTTATCATTCAGGCCAGCTTTCTTCATAATATATATATATATATAATCAGCAAGATGGGGTGTTTCATATAAATGTATGTATTTATATATATATATATATATATATTGAAGAGTACTACTTCCTGCACATCAACAAGATAAACAAGCAAATTAAAGGGAAATTGATGCTTTTCACTTCAAGTTTATTATTTATCTCCACTACTCCAAGGGTGAGATTCACAACAAGTGATAATAACTTATTCAATTAAATGATCTTAACAATTGCAACAAATATACTGAATATACATGCACTCAGATGAATGAGTTCACAGAACTCATAAAGAAACTGGAAATCAAATGAAAGACAGAAGATCATGCTAATCAATAAATTAAAGATAAGTCTCACTCACACTCCCAATGATCAGAATTGCTTATATATCACTCTGAAGGATGACAATAAAATTAAGCTTTTTCCGGCTGCCGATCACCGGAATCCACCCCCACAGACTTGATTTCTAGCCAGAATGAGAGCATGAAAAACAAAAATGCGATCATATATATATATATATATATATATATATGTAAATCTTATGAATGCATGTGGACCATGCATGTATATATATATATATATCTCATATGCTCACAATGGCAAGTATATAGAATATATTTCTATGAGGGGGTGACTTAAGGATATATATAGCCACTGAAATAATGAGTTTAGGACTCTGAATTTCATAGGCGCCCTCATATTGTTAATTTTAAAGTTTTAGAGTTTTTTTAAAATCTTATCATCAAAATTATAATAGTTATTTACCTTGATAAAGTTATTTTTTATTTATTTTAATTTAACAGTTTATCACTTCTGTATCTTTTTGTCAACTAACTTCTAACATTAAGATGATAAGCTAAGAGCTTATTATTATTATTATTATTATCATTTTATATTGTTACTTTTAATCAGAATCTCATATCGATATTTGTTTAAAAAATTAAATAAAATCCAATTTTTATTAGAAAATTAGAGGTTTTATTTTGAAATTTGGATTTAGGCTTATCTTTGATACAGATACAGAGTATACATCACATGAGATAAGCAAGGTATGATTCTAGACTACTCTCAACACCAAAGCACCATTGAATTAATTGTTAAATAAATAAATAAATAATTGCAAAATTCTTAAATTTGAGGTTGATGTAGTGTGTGTTTTTGACCAAACAATGCATCTTAATTTTCATGGTTAGGAGTTTGATTAATGTATAGTCAATCAGATGAAAGAAGACCATAAAATACATTAATTAGGCAACATTTCATTAATAACTAGCACACCAAAGTCATGGGCCTTGGCCCATTCAAGAACCCACTTTTCCATTTACGAGCCCAAGTAAAGCCCACCCATTGTTATTAAGAAAATCAGAGAACCAACTTAAATATTAGATATATATCTGTTGAACATATACATTAGTTAGAATTTATATATATATATATATATATAGATTTTATATTACCGTTAGGATTTTATCTTCCCTTTTTATCTTTTATTTATTATTGATAAGCTTATATATATAGTGTATGGAATAATAAATTTAAGTTCTTTCTTTCTCTATGTATAGTACATACAGTTTATATAATTTAAATTTTAGTAATAGATAGATATAAAAGCACAACCAAGGATAAATAATTAAATACATATAAAATGTAACGATAGAAAATGGTAAATAATGGTGTTCATCACCATTTGCATGCATTCAATGTACTCACCATCTTTCCATGTAGGTGTTATTTTCTCCGATGCAACGACCATGAATTTTCTTTTTAATAATATATATTTTTTTAAAAAGTAGATAAACTATATATATATATATATATATATATATATATATATATATATATATATATATATATATATATTAGGAAAAAGGGAGAACCATGGAACAAAAGAAGGTAAAACAAAACAAAGAAAAAACAACAATTCATTACTAGATGTGGAGAGACAATATGCACCAATAACAAAATACAAGGACAAAGATAAAGAGCTCTAGTGTCATACTAGCTCCTGTGGTGGGATCATACATGTTGTCAAATTGTTACCATGAAAATCAAGGCTCCTTTTCACTGTGATGATTGAGTCTTTTAAGTCAGGGCTGCGAACACTAATATAATATAAACATATGAATAATTTTAGTTGAAATAAAAAACGCAAAATCATTCATTTAAGGTATTTTCTTTTCAAACTTTATTGTTGCTCTTCTTGTTTCCATTCTACTACATTTTAATAAATCAGTGATTTATCTATTTTTATTTTAAAAAAAAAAAATCATTCATTTCTCTTCAACCATATATTTTAAATAATAACTTCAAAAGAATGTTAAAAATTTTCATAGCAGAATTACTTGTGTTTTTGGGTTCATCCCTTAACTTTTATTTTTATTTCAATGTAATATATATATAAAATTAGCACAAGCAAAACTATTGAGTCCACGCAAGAAAGTGTAGAAATTTTTTAGGTAAACTATACCTTTTAATTAAATATAATTACATAATAATAAATATCAGGCCTGCTACAATTGGCATGCATGCATATATAGACTCAGCCAGACTTGAAAATCAGTAAAACCTTTAGACCTTGACCTAAAATAATACAAGTTATTATTATTATTATTATTATTATTATTATTAATGTTCTCAGGTTCCCCTCCATTTGCAACAAATGGAACAAACGAATAAATCAAGAATGGCTTCTTTCCCTTGGAAAGAACAACAACACAACCACTACTAGTGTTACTAGTCTGTATTCTAATTCCTTATTTATAATTAATTGCAAGTGGAACATGTCAAACCATTCTCATTGCTTGAAAAGAGTTTGCACCATTCATGCCGTGTTGTCCGGAAAACTTTGGATTTATATTAATTTTGACATAAGTATATATATATCTAGAACCTTAGTAAATGGTTGATAAGCATATATGGAACATAATTTTTTTTTTTTATGGATATATATATATATATATATATATATATTTACACATATAGTTTTTATAGTAAAATGGAACAGAAAAATGGCTGATCTATTCTACATACAACACAGTAACATATACCACAACAAAAATAAATAAAAAATTAAAATTAAAATTAAAATAAGAAAATTAAAAGGGCATATATATATATATTAAAAGGTAATGCAACCATTAAAAGGTCCCTAAGAGATCATTATTAATTATTATATACCACCTTCACATAATTAAAAAAAAAAAAAGTAATGCATCTATTATGAATTATCAACAACAAAGTGATCAAAAGTATAAATGACTGATCTTTAAAATAACATACAAACAAATCACTTCTCTATTAATTTCACCATTCCAATATTCCCAAAAACACACCCCAAAAAAAAAAAAGAATAAAGAAAAATAACCAAAATATCTCTCTATTCTTAAGAATAAAAGTTATTAAACACATGATGAAGAAAGTGTAGTTAATTTGAGAAGTGATTCTTAGAAGTAGAATTAATGATTGTGTTGATTGTCATCATGTCTTGAAACTCATTGAAATCCACAAGACCATCACCATTTTTATCAAAAGCTTTGATCATGGCACGGCAATCTTCAACACTGCATGAGCCATGGCCGAGGCCAACGAGCACACGCCGGAGTTCCTTGGCCGAGATAAACCCATTCTTATCAATGTCAAAGACCAAGAAAGCTTGCATGAGCTCCTCATTCAATTTTTTATAATCACCATCTTTTGCCACCACCTTCATGAACTCCTCCAAATCAATGAAACCATCTCCATCACTGTCCATCTCTTTGACCATTCCTTCAGCTTCTCTGGCAGCTATGGACTTGTCATAACCCAAACTCTGAAGGACTTGTTTGAGTTCCAATGGAGATATCTTGCCATCACCATTGGAGTCTATGAGGTTGAACACTTGTTTGAGTTGGTTTGGGAGTTCCATGGTGGCATATTTGGACATGATCATAGTACTAGTGTTGAAGTTGGTGGAGGTTTTTTTGGTTGTGAAGATGGATTTGAGTTTGTGGAGTTTGGAAGACATGGTTTAATTTGATGAGGAACATGAAAGTGTGTGTATGAATGTGATGAAGAGCAAGGAGATAGATAACTAGCAAGGAGTTACATGTGATTGATATTTAGGGAATAGTAAGAGGTTGGTGCAATGATGATTTGGTTGGGAGTTGGAGAGACTAACAGAGTGTAAAGAGGAGCTAGAAAAGGTTGTGGTGTGGGTGGGGAGGGAGTGGCAAATATTAATGTCAATTATTTGTAGATTAAAAAAAAATATATAAAGAGAAAGATGGAAATGCCGGCTTGAGGAGGTGGTGTAGACATTTGTTTAAGTTTAAATTATAATTTATTATTGTTTGAATTATTTTTATTGTTGTCGTTGATGTTGTTGTTTGGAGGTGTTGGCAAATGGTGGGAAAACCTATGTGAGGATTGACCTCTTCTTCTACTTCCTTTTTCTGACTTTTTGGGTGTCTTATGAGTATATGTTCGTTTATAACTTATTATTTAAAAAAAAGGATACCATAAATTTATTAAAAAATTTATAAATTATGTTTTAAGAAATGAATAAACTTGCATATTCTAATTTTTAGCAAAATCTTATCTAATTAACTTGTTACATCCAAATTACATAATTTTATTTTGATGTATATGTCTCTTGAAATACAAGAGATCTGATATTTAATATATTAGTTTGAGATCAAAAGATTTAGATAGCATTATTTCATTACAGTCTATGAAGTATAAGTGAATTTTTTTAATATTTTTATATTAAACGATAGCTTGCTCTCAGTCTTTTAGAGTGTTGCTTAACCGTCAATTGTGTTTTTGGGTTCATCCCTTATGTGCTTGTTCATTGCTTGCTAATAATTATTCACTACATATATTTTTTTATATTTTAATATATGCGGGTAACTTATCTATTTTTATAAAAAAATAAGAAAAATAAAAAATTATAAAAATGATATATATATATATGTATGGTTTAATTTATTGGATATATATATATATATATATATAAGAAGGTACGAAACATCTTACATCATGGGAACAAGTTGTATAGTGTGTGGTTTTATAAGATGGGAATAAATTGAGGTAAAAGTTTTTGAAGTTTCAATTCGATTACATGGAGACATTTTTAAGTGGTTTAATTTAAAATTGACTTGATTAATCTAATTATGATAATTTTTATTAAATTTATAAATTTCAATTAGTTATTAAGATGTATTGATAATTAATGGTTTTTTCTTATTTTCTAAGTAAATATATATTTCAGAACCTTATTTTGTTGTTGCCTGAAAATGAACCTATAAATTTCTTTTTGTTTCACTTTTCACTGGCATTGTTTTGAGACATATCTTTTATTTTTTTTATTACACAAATCATTAAAATTGGGTAGGATTTCATCATTTTCACAATCAGCCACTCTTTAAATTGAATCAAAATAATTTTCTTTTTAAAAGCTAGTATTCTATTCCCTTATTTATTCTTAACTTGTGGTTTATCCATTAATAGGGCGGGATTCTATTATTTTCACAATCATTCACTTTTTAAATTGAATCAAATTAATTTTCTTTTAAAAAGTTAGAATTTGTTAAGTCTGATGACATGGATTGGCATTATATGATAAACCGAGTAATGACATGGCAAGAGGAAGTTGACGTGGCATTGAAGACTCAGTAACAAAAGTAATGACTAGGATGAAAAAGTAATGACATGTGAAGCTACAAAGGTTAGAAGATCAAGATGAAGATTATGTATAGAAGATATTTCCTCTCAATGGAGTTATGTGATGATAAACTATTTTTGAAAAATACATCAAGTCTTAAGAAACTCTTCAAAAAAAAGTCAAGCTTTATTTAAAGTATGATCCGGGATGATAAATCATATCTTTGATATAACACCTTTTTAGAAAGATCTATTTTAAAGAGGGGGAGGAATATTCTATTATTGGCAAGAATTCAATATTATGAAAATTGTATGAAGCTTAGTTTGGTCTGAAGCTATTTGAAGATACAAACTAAGATAGACAAGAACAAAATTAGTTTGGTGTGAAGCTATTTGGAGACACAAACTAAGTTAGGCAAGGACAAGCCAATGAAATTATCAAGATTCAAGACCATGAAGATCCAAGAGCTAAGTATGGGCGGAACTATTCAAGGAGGTTAATCATGTGTGGAGATTGATTGAAGATTGCAAGAGATATGATTAGAGATTTGAAGATCCAAACATGGATGATTAAATATCATGCTTGAAGATATTGAAGGCTAAACTTGGATGAAGACGATATCAAGTTTAGTAACAATATTTCTATGAGTCAAACGAAGATCATTTGGGAAGATCAAACTTGGGCCAAGTTTAGAAAGAAGATCAGGAGATCTTCGATGACCATCTTTGGTGAGATGGTTGCATGTGCCTTGGTGGGCACGTCTCTCGGGAGAGGGAGACCTACTGAACTGATGAGAGGAAGGAAGCAGCTGCAGGCAAGAGGAGCCCGGGTCTAGTCAACTTCTACGAGACGGACTGAAGGAACCGGGAAGGTTGAAGGTCGCAGATTCAGGTGCAACTGGCTAGAACTCAGTCATGTTCAATAAGGTGAGCCATGATCTAACTTTGGAAGGTGTCCAAGTTAGGAAGCCGCGGAGAATTATAAAAGAGGTAATTTTATTAGACGTCGGTGCGTCTATATAAAAGATCATGCTTGAAGATTTAGGATGAGCCAACAAGTGTTATTCTTCGGTGAGAGTTAAGTGTGTGGCCATCGGACAATCTAGAGAAGATATTCTTTGTGTTGAGAGAGTGAGAGAGTGTTGCACTCTATGTTCTTAAATATCCGGGCTTGGTCCCCCAGATGTAGGCAAGGTTGTGCTGAACTGGATTACTAATTTGCTTGTTTCCTTTTTCTTATTTTTGATTGTGTGTGTATGTTTATTCCTTGAGTGAGTTTTTGAATGATTTAGCACATCACACCACCCACCGGAACCATCAGTATTTTATTCCTTATTTATTCTAAGATTAAAGTTGTTAATGTGACTTGCGACTTATCCCATATGTTTTTTTTTTTTTAAAAAAAAGGCTCATTGCTCAAGATAAATCATTAAAATTGGGTGGGGTTTAATTATTTACACAACCATTCACTTTCTAATTTTGTTTCTTAGATGTGGTTGGTCATCTCTTTTCTATTGGGGTTTTTTTAAAGTACATTTTGTGCACAATTAACTTAGCTGTTTGGTCAGATCGCCCAACCAGACAGTCCCTTGAAAAAGGTCCACTCTCCACCAACATGTTTTTTCCTTAAATGCACCTCCATTATCCTTCAATAATTAATGTTGCTCGTCTCTAATCTTCTAACTTCTAAGAAATTTCATCTCTATACACCACAATAAAAAAACATAAAAATTGGTCTAAAAAACATTCCTTGACTGTATATATGAAAAAAAAATAATCATGATATATCTCTAGATTCAAAGTTGTTAAATCATCATTCAACAGTTGTTTGGTTATATAAGCACTATATATTTTTTACTATAAATTTTTTTTTTTTTATACCGTTCATGATGATTATAGTCATGATCCGATAGCTACTATGAATTTTTTAGATTTCATATTTAAAGACATTCTTAGATTACTCATCCTCTCCGTATTTGTTTATATAAGGGCACATCTTCTAACCATCTCTCTCAATGAACCGTGAATGACACTGTTACTAATACATACAGTTGATCTACCCATTTGTCTCCATATCTCTTCATCACTATTTATATATATATATGTACACACGCACAGACACAGATATATATGCATATCAATATAATTATTATATAATTAATATTTACAATGGCAACTAATAGCTCAAGAGCAGCAGCTGATGAAACTTCTCCAAAGCCATGGAAAACCATCATCCTCTCAGAGCTCAAGAAACAAGCAAACATCACACTGCCATTGATACCAATGAACTCTACTTGGTTCATCAAAACAGCAATCACCACCGCCTTCCTCGGCCGGCTCGGAGAGCTCGAGCTCGCTGCCGGAACTCTCGGCTTCACCTTCGCCAACGTCACCGGCTTCTCCATTCTCACCGGCCTCTGTTGGGCCATGGAACCCATTTGTGGGCAAGCTCATGGTGCTCAAAACCACAAGCTCTTACACAAGACACTCTTCAGGGCCATCTTGCTTCTCTTACTCACTAGCATTCCCATCTCCTTCTCATGGATCTATGTGGACAAAATCTTTCTTCTCGTTGGCCAGCAAGAGGACATGGCAGAGCTTGCAAAGGTTTATGTAATATATCTCCTTCCAGACTTAGTGGTCACCTCACTCCTATGTCCTCTTAAGACTTATTTAAGCTCACAAGGAGTAACACTTCCAACACTCTTCAGCTCAGCTATAGCCCTTGCTTTCCATGTTCCACTTAACATCTTGCTTTCAAGGAATAAGGGACTCAAAGGAGTGGCTCTAGCCACTGGGTTAACAGACCTTATAGCCACAATAACACTAGCCATATACGTGATTATCAGTGAGATAATTAAAAAGAAAGCTGGCCATGAAGAGGAGTCAGAGTTAAGAGGAGGAGGAGGAGGATGGTGGTTGTTGGATCTTTTAAAGGTGAGTGAATGGTTACATTTGCTTAAGCTAGCCATGCAGTGCTGTTTCATGGGGTGCATGGAGTGGTGGTGCTATGAGATCTTGATCATGCTCTCAGGGAGAGTACTCGCCGGCGACGATGGCAGGAGATCGGTGGCTGTGCTTACGGTGGTGTTAAACTTTGATTATCTTCTTTATGCTGTGATGATCTCCATGGCTACTTGTGCTTCCACACGTGTCTCAAATGATCTTGGAGGTGGCCATGCACAGAGAGCTTGGTTTTCAGCTTGTGTTTCTTTGGGTTTAGGAGTGGTTGCAGGGTTCATTGGAGGGATGGCAATGGTGTCATTTAGAGGGTATTGGGGAGGTTTGTTTAGTAATGATGAAGGGGTTGTTAAGGGAGTTAGAAAGGGGCTCTTGTTCATGGCTTTGGTGGAGGTGTTTAGTATTCCTTTAGGGGTTTGTGGAGGTGTTGTACGTGGGACATCAAGGCCATGGTTAGGGATGTTTAGTGCTGGAGGGTTTTATGTTGTGGGGTTGCCCTTGGCTGTGGTTTTGTGTTTTGAGGTTGGGATTGGGGTGGAAGGGTTGTTGTTGGGGTATATGGGTGGATGTGTGACTGGTTTGGGTTTGATATGTGTTGTTGTGGCTTGTCTTGATTGGGTTGGAGAAGCTGAGAAGGCTACACAGTTTGCTGTTTCTGTTTGAACTTTGCAGAGAGTTGATGCACAAGAGAATGAATGGGCTGAGTGAAAATGGTGTTTGTTTAAACTTGATTTTTTTTTTTTTTTTTTTTTTTTTTTAAATTTTGTGAATATGGACAAAGTATGGGTGATATCTTTTAAACTTAATCTTCTCTTAAGTAGATAGTATGGGAGGGAAAGCAATTTTGGATTTTTTTTATATATATTTTGATTTTGAAAGAAAAATATTATCTTTAAAAAAAAGCCTAGCAGTGGAAATCCACAACTATGTTGATATTGAGATTAACTTTTGATTTTTTGCTTAATCAGAGAGCATTATTTTGATAAACATTTGATGGTGTTTCACATTACCACGTTTCCATTAAATATACAGAGGAAAACAGAAGTGGAAGCCAAACAAGAAAGGCAAATAAAAATAGGGAAAAAAAAAAGAAAGAAAGACAAAAGAAGACCTTGAGTATTGTGGAAGCATAAAACAACTTAAAATTAAGTAGTGGAAATCCATGACATAAGAAAATCACTCTCATCATCCAACCCAACAAGCAAAGAAAAATTAAATTTCCATCAAGTCTAAATAACATGAGGTTTATCAGCCATATAATCAGAACTGGACCTCTTGAACAACATCACATTACATTTGTTGTTTAGGTGCAAAGCTAAATATCCTACATTTGGCTAAACACAACCTTATGATTAAGGAATTCAACATACATTAAACAGACACCATAAGGTTACTTGAGGAAATATAAGTACTATGATCAGTGCACCATGAAGACCTGTAGTATAAATTTTCTTCAGCATCACATTCCCTCTATAAAAATCAGCCAGTCAGTCATTGGTGGATGAAAAACATTACTCAAAGCCCACCGGCATGAGCCGGATGTTAAGTCATTCACAGCAACATTCAAACTACGACATGTTTTTCGCAGAAATGAAGGAGATGTACTCTTGTTGAGTTGTAGAGAAGAAATCCACTGCCATGATCATAAGAAGCTAGTTCCATGGGAAAGATCAGTCAGGTTCAACAGAATCTGTGCGCGCGTGGTTCCAATCTGATGTGCAATATCCAGCTGCTCCTCAAGTGACATCATCTCATACCTGCATAAGACAATTAGAAATATTTAGATGATTTTCTGGGCAAGAACATCAAAACATACTAAGAGATGCTTGCTTATTGGTTGGGCTGAACGATATCGAGTGTGATTCACTTGAGCCATATAGCTGCCTGTTCACTTCCTTTGGCATATCGGAAAATGATATATGTATATATATAAATCATACAAGTTGGCACTGTAGAGAATCCAGCAATTGCATAATAGCAAGGTGAAGCCAGAATCAAAAGGATGAAGGCTCTTCAATCAGCAATAGGATACTAAAGTATATCATGTTACATAAGTGATAATTAAAAATCCCAAAGTCTGAAATTTCTACATAAGGATTAAGAGGTTTTTCTACTTCTTCCTTATAATTTTTTTTTTTCCTCTTAATGGCTTAAATACCTTGCAAACTCAATGGCTCTTCATTGTATAAATAAATTTAGGTCATCGGTTAACCAAATGATAAATGGATCTTACAATAGGATAAAAATGAAAGAGGAGGTGATTTAACAACAAAACAAAACCATTTCATTTCTGATTTCCGTGGAAACCATCATCTAAGTAACTTCCAGAAGAGAAACTATTGCTCTAATAAGCAATGCCCAAGTTTATGAAAAGGCAATGGATCAATGATTTTCCTAAAGCAAAGAGGATAATAGTTTGGCTAGGGTGACAAAACGAATGTTAAAGTACAACAGTTCAAAGTTATGAAAAATTGAAAGCATCTGAAGCAACATGAATGATGGCATTACTATCTATGACCGCATCAGCAGCAGACTTGAAACTATGTTAAAGAAAAGAAATCTGGAAGGTTCACTTACTCTGAGAGAAGTTCACAATCTATCATATTATCTGGGCCAGGACGATGCACCTTTCCATTTGAATGAAACTGCCGGAATGATCTCGGATTCAAACCACACACATGGGGAATGGCATCAACCAATTTCCTTTGGAGGGTTTGAAGCCTGCGGAAGGTAAGCTCATCAAGTGCTGCTACACATCCAATGCTTCCATCTAACGTACAAAACAATAGAGCAAAACGGTTGGATTTTTCAGATGCTACTGATGCAGGGGTTCGATCAGAAGCATTTGGGGGCATCTGCAATCTCCAGAACTTCATCACATGAGCTCCAGCATGAAACTCAGCTCTAGATAGAAGCTTCTGCCCTTTCCAGCTTTCCGGTGATTTCGGGGCATAGTAGAAAATCTGTAGTGATCATCAATAAGCTTTGACACTATAATTACCACAAAACATAACAGAACCAAATGACTGGTCAAATATCATGCATTATTGAGGGCTCTCACAGAACTCCTCAGGGATAAATGTGAGTGTGCACAAGCACATAAGCAAGCTGTGGAGGCTATTTCAGCCATCTTAACAAACATCAGTAATCAAATCTCATAACAGGATCCAAATTAAATCAGATAAAATATTGTTTCCTTGGTTTTAAATTCCTAATTATATATATATTTCTCTTCCTCATCACAAAACCTAATGATCATAATATCAACAGGTGAGTAGGAGATAAAATACATAAACCCTCAAAGTAGTTGGTCCAGTGGCAAAGACTAGCAAGTATCTTCTGCGTAAGAAAATGATTTCACCTTCTGTAACAGAAATCAAGACGCACATAAAACTGAAATAGAATCAGTTATATGCACCACTTTCTCAATGAGAAACTTCAATGAATAAGATTTGCAAGAATTTACCAATCTACAAAATATAAACCAGGCGATCAGGCTGGACATATAGCCTGTGGCTTTGAGGGCGCAGGGCTATTGAGTTAAAATAAATTAGCAAATTGTTTTCATTTCAAGCGAGCCATGATCTGAAGATCACTCAGTTAATCTTGTTTTGCTGGTATCTTATGCTATGATATGCAACTTTACAAATAAAAAATAATAAAAACCTCCACTCTACTGAAAATAGTGTGAATTTAACAGTGATATGCCACCACACGAACCCACAGAGACTTCCAAAGCTATACGTGCATGTTGCACAAGAAATCTGTACAGGATTTAATAATTACGATCTGGGACCTAATATTCTAATCCTAGAAACTATTGAAAACTGACAACATTTTATGATTTCAATCCAAGATACTGCCTCTGTGTAATCGAGAGAAAAAAATGTACCTGACACACTACCAATTTTTTTTTTTTAATAAACTAGACACCTCATGCATAATTACATAATATGAAAGAATAAATTTGAAAGCAGGTTCCATCAAGTAGATCATTCAATGGATCAAGCTTTCTCCTTTCAAACAAATCAAACTGTTCTTCCAACGAACCAGAGTTATCTGAGTAAGCTCAGATAGCATTATTCTAGTATATATCCAAACAACTACATCAGTGAAAGCTCACCTGAATATTCTTCTGATCATCTGAAACCACCATACTAAGCTGAGTTCCGTCAATTAAAAATTCTGTCGCATAACAATCAAGTGATCCAAAATCTTTTGACAGCATAGTCAACTGAGCGCCTTGCTCTTTCCAATTAAGAAAGTAAATACTTTTATGAATATCACCCAACAGAACAAAATTCTTGACCTGAAATAGTATTAGCACACCAGGTTAGCAACTTGGGATTATTAATTATAAAAGCGAACCTATTTAACTCCAAAAGAAATTTATGTAGAATAAATTTATTAGACCATTTGACCAAAAAAAAAAAACCAAGTGGGGACTAATATATTTCCCACCAATGACAATATTGATTAAAACACATACAAAGAGGCATCAATACAAAGATATAGACAATGGTGTGTAATCAATCTAGCGAGACAAACAACAACAAAAAAAAGAAGATAAATTTATAAAATAATTAAGAAAATTATGATATGTCTACTGAAAGACTAAAATTTTAAGGTCCAACAACAATTATCAGCCTAGAATAAGCCCGCGACTCAGTTTTTAATTTCATAGCTAACAATTATCTGCATAGAGTTTCATGCTAATAGGAGTTTACTAATTTACATTTTTTGCACTTCTTTATTTGCTTTTATAAGAAGGATAGACTTTTAGGAAAACAAATAATTTTCATTTATTGGCATTTGCATAGATAACAATAATCCCATAACAAACTAATTTCATAGCTAACAAATAAAAGAGCAGGAGGCAGGAGGATGGGAGGAAAAATAGGCAAGTTGGTGCACTTTATTTTCATTTGCTTACCTATCTTGTTTACGTCATTTAAAGAAAAAAAAAAAGAAAATAATTTTCTTTTGTCTTTTTTATAGTTTTCCTCTATTATCCTTCCATCTAACCAACACAAATACGGAGATAGATAAAGGGCGTGCAAGATTTAAAACAAAGAAATCTGTCATGGAATCTGACGCTGGAAGTGAGCCAGTCAAATAATCTATCCTGTAAAAGGACATGTAAAAGCTCAAAAGAAAGTGATTAGCTTTGCATAAATATTTCTGTGATAGAGTGTTTGCTTTGAAGCATGAAAATAAAATAAATAAATGGACACTAACATGCGTTGCCCAAACACTAGAGCAAATCTTCATCCTAGCCAGATGCTAGATGGAACTTACTGTCTATGAAAAAAAGGACCTCAAGAACCATATCATCACAGAGCGTTTGCTTTGAAGCATGAAAATAAAATAAATAAATGGACACTAATATGCGTTGCCCAAACACTAGAGCAAATCTTCATCCTAGCCAGATGCTAGATGGAACTTACTGTCTATGAAAAGAAAAGAAAAGGACCTCAAGAACCATATCTTGCAAAGGATCAGGAAGGGCCTCCAACTTAAATATACTCATATAATCCCTCCTTGATCTAACTCATTGTGATAAATGTGGATGCGGAAAGACCTAAATACCCTTCCTAGGAAACGAAACTGAAAAAGGCAGTCACAATGGGTTTTGAAATTATTTTCAAGTTCCAGTCTGTTCTTATGCCAAAACGATTGGATTATTTTCTGTCACTGCTTAGCCTTCTAACTCGTTCAACCCAATTGCTCGGATGCTAATTGCTTACTCAGCTCCCTCCTTAAACCCTGCTGCTTAGTTTTTTTCCTATAAAACCTTAATTCTCACTCCTTTTTCAACCCAACTTTTTTTTTAATTCTAAAACCTTACTCGTCTTACTCTTAAAACTACACTCATTTTACTCTTCTAGGCAACTGCTTAGATTTTTTTTCCTATCTAGATTGTTTCTCTCAAAACTTACTTGTCTTTCTCTTAAAACATTGTTTCATCTCAGTCTTCTACCCAACCGCTTACATTTATGCTTATCACTCCTTGAACGCAATTGCTTAGATTTTTTTTTTAATAAAAACTCTGCTCAACCCCACTGAAAAATTTTTGAGATCCCATTATCTTACCCACCAAACAAGCCCAGTTGTTACATTTTAAGTTAAATTTTCATATATTTCAACATCCTACCCAACTGCTTACATACTAAATGCCTACTCTTCCAAGAGCTTAGATGTCCAAGCACAACTCTTATTCTTTCTTCTACTTCTCAAGGGCTTGGATTTCCAAGCCCAACACTCACTCTTTCTTCTACATGTGCTCCCAAGTGCTTGGAATTCCAAAGTCAACACCTTCTGCATGTGCTCCCAAGGGCTTACATTTCGAAGCCCAACTCTCTCTCTCTTTTCTTACTGCTCCCAAGGGCATACAATTCCGAGCCCAACTCTCACTTCTTCTATATGTGCTCCCAAGTGCTTAAATTCCAAGTCCAACTCTCACTCTCACTCTTTGCAACTTTTTATCAACGTGTGTTCCAAGTGCTCCAATTTCCAGGCCTAGCTCTCTCTCCTTCTACATCATGTGCTCTTGCGCTTTTTTTTAAAGAAAAAGGTTTTCAAATATGGAGAGTGGGAATTCAAACAATAGTATGGTGGATGAAATCCCAACATCCCATCTGCCATACTATCCTAAATTATTATGTTTGATATATTTCAACCATCCCACTGCTTAGATTTCAACCATACTATCCTAAATTATTATGTTTGATATATTTCAACCATCCCACTGCTTAGATTTCCAAGCCCAACTCTCACCTGTTCTTCTAAATGTGCTCCCAAGTGCTTAGATTTGCAAGCACAACTCTCTTTCTTTCTTCTCCCAACTCCCAAGTGCTTAGATTTCCAAGCTCAACTCTCGCTCTTTTTTCTACATGTGCTCTCAAGTGCTTAGATTTCCAAGCCCAACTCTCACTCTTTTCTCTACATGTGCTCTTACTCTTCTCATGTGTTTTTTTTTTTAAAAATTAATTAATTAAATAATTAAATTAAATTAAGTATGTAAGAGTGGGGATTCAAACAATAGGGGAATGGTTGAAATCCCAACATCTTACCAACCAAGCTACTTGAATTATTATGTTTTGAGTTAAATTTTTATATATTTGAAACATCCCACCAGTGCTCTAAGTGCTTGCACCCAAGCCAACCACTTAGATATTATCCATCAAGATAAAGAAATCTAAACATTGTAAAGAAATCTAAACAAGTAGAAAACTAAACACCTGCTAAAATCTAAATATTTAAGTGTGGACAAACAAACCCAGAGGCACAACAAAGTAAACAATAACATACAAAAATTAGGCATTCAGATATAAGCACACAAACACTAAGGTAGAAGAAGAATAATAATTCTTATAATAAATTGTTTGGTTAAGGAAATAGTGCTTATCCCCCATCCAGACATGGAGGTAGGTCATTTTCCCTTGTAATTATCTTGGTACTACACTGCTTTAGGAAGACAGATGAAAATTTGTGATAAGAAGGGTGTGTGATATTCAGCTGCCTAATCAATCTCCAAATCCTATGCCCTAAACCATGTCTTAACTCAAGATCCATGAAAGAGTAACCCAAATCTCATTTTTTTCACAACTATTAAAATCATCACAACCTTATAAAAAATAACTAGAAGAAAATAGATTGTATGAGAAGTTAGAGCTTCTACAAGTGTTGTACATAAAAATTGCATTGTTATCACCATGCATTTAGCTAATAATCATGCATTCATCCTAGCCTTCGTAATGATTTCCCTTTCTTTTTGTACAAACTACTCCTTTTAGTTGTTTTGATTGTAGAAAGCCGGAACTAACTGAGAAACCCTGGAGACTGGAGACTGAGGATAAGTTTTTCTAAAGATACACAACTTGCCTGTGGTCAGCGAGAAGTACCTATGGTCTGTAAAGCTAACTGGGCCCAACTGTTGTCACTGACTATAAAAAGGGGCCAAAATAGGGTTTTTAGGGGAAAGAAAGGCAGGGAGAAAGGGGCTGGTGGCTGGAGGAGAAGAAAAGGAAGTTCTGAGACTTTGAAAGAGGCGGAAGAAAGAGAAGAAAGCTGGGAGAATGAAGATCAGATCCTTGTAGACATTATAGGGGGTCTTCTGAGCTTTGTTGTGCTGTGTCTGGCACAACTCTTACTCTTCTTATTTTACTTTGTAATTGAGACAATACGTGTGTAAAACCTTTCTTTAGGTTTGGGATTAACCCAAAGTAGTGATTGTTTGATGTGTTGATACTTTTTGTATGGATCTTTTGTGCTTAAAGGTAGATTTCTTGAGTTGATTTCTGATTTAAGTTACACAGCTTGTGATTGTGAAAGCATTGCTTGCTTATCTTAGAGATCTAGGTTAACTGAATGGGTAACTTTGGGCCTTGGAATCTCTTAAATCACCATGAATTTACTGAAAGGTAATTCTTGAGGGTTCATCACTTAATCACTGTTCTCATTAGGGTTTTGAAAAGGGTTTATCCACCACGAAAGTAAGAGATGGTCTTATCAAGACCAACTTGTTATCTCTTGAAAGAGAGTGACAAGTAGCTTAGGATTAATGCCCTTCAAAAGATCTACCCAAACGCAGTCTAGATCCAATCACATCATTCATTTACACTTTGTGATGAGTTCCCAAATCTAAGTTCATCTAAATTTGAAACCTAATCCATAGCCATGCTTTCCTATAATCTTGGTTGTGATGTATTTCCTGCTACTTGTTGTTTCTATTCTCCACCCTTTTTAATGTCTAGATACCCCATCGTTGCAATAGATTGGTAATCATACTTAATCCTCATGGGATCGATATCTTATTACTACTTGGCAAAGCCGTGCGATTGCGGTTGTGCAACAACAAGCCTCTATATGTCATTGAAGTTGCAACTAGCAAGCTTCTAGCAAGAAACTAAAATAACCTTTGTACAAGGATCTTACATGGCAACAGATAGAGGGTAGGATATAGGTAAAAGGAAGCAACAAACCCACTTGAGGTCTTCCCCGGGCCCAAACTTTGTCCATTATCCTATAAACTCCTGCTGAATCCATGCATAAATAGCAGGAGGCTTGTAATCTAAAACCAACTTCATCCACTTGATTAGACTAGATTACAAGACATAGTCTATGAAAGGAGCACCCATGTTCAAATATAAATTCATGGTTGTATTTTAGCCATTAAGGGAATTGAGGAGTATAGAGAGGTGAACAGCAAGGACCTTGCTGATCCATTAGTTAATATGACCATAAGATGCGGACAGATGGTGCATCAAAGGAGTTAATAAGCCGAATGGAAGATATAGACATGGCATTCAATTATTATATCTTCTTGGTAGATGTTTTCCAAAAGCAACATTGTAAACATAGGATTTTGAAACGACAAATTGTTAACAATGTTTATACTAAAACTAACAAAATGCAAATACCACTACTTAATATGGAAGCATTATCATTATCTGCAACAGAGATGCTAAACCTGACAAATTACTAAAATAGCACTGAAATAAATCCCAATGATCACAGAGAAAACATACAATCCGAATTGGTATGTGTTTTAGTGATTATGATATGCAATTCTAGCCACTTATAATAATTCAAACTAGAAGCAATGAAGACACAAGTGCAGAATTTATTTGAAAACAAGAAGACAGGTGGCATAAGAAAGTAATACTCACAATGTTCATGCTCACAACATGGAGAGGAGCATCATAGAATGCAACCCCATTCAACTCAGCACCAGTCCACTTGTGCAAAATAATTTTTGGACCAGATGCTATCAATAAGTGACCTTGAAGAGATGCTAAGGCTGAGATAGCTCCCTTCAATTCCTTTGAATAAACCTCAGATACCTGTCAAGGAGGATTTTTCAGATGAAAGGATAACTCAAGCAGACCAACTACAACAAAAGGGTGAAAAGCAATAAAATGGCAGAATTGTGTTTTCCTGATAAACTAGATAAATGATGTAATTTAACTTTAATAACATAAATACCAGATTATCTGGATTCTCAGTATTTTTCCCTATAGAATATAGCAGCACTCGTCCTCTGGCAGCCACATCCTCTCCTTGCACATAAGCTGTCCCAATAGCCAAAAGAACCTCATTTTCCATCGTTGTTGTGTTCTAAGCGTTAAAACAAGTGAAGATTATGAACACATAAACTACAACAGAATCGATTCAAAACAAGTAAGGAATGAATTTGAGTTGTTAAAGTCTTCTTGCATAAACTTACCAATAATGTCACCACACGCAATGTCAGAGCATGCTCAAAATTTTGCATTGGAATTGTAGCCCGTGTTTCCCAGCGGCCACTGGATTTTTCAGGCTCCATAATTCGAACCTCAAACTCATCAATGGTGTAAGTCTTATCTGAATCATCAGTTAACTTATCACGGTCCATCTGATAACCAATATCTTGATCAATCATTGATGAAAGCACTTGATTTAATGGCTTGACAACCTGAAGTGTGAGGAATACAATTCAATGCATCTCAACAATTAATCATGTGCATTAAAACAACTTTGAAATCAGTTTTGGATTTCTAATGCATTGATAATTAAATTTACACCCGTTCCTCCATGAAATAATAATGTGTGAACTACAGATCAGGTAAATACAAAATCATTGATGAATATTCTAATAATTGTTTCTCATATATATATATAGACACACATAGAATTTCAGCTAGTGAATCAACAAAGAAAGAAATAGAGCTCATTAGAAACAAATGGGATATTTCTCATCTGACCTCAAAGCATTCTCAAACAGATGGCCACTTGACAATAAAAGAAAAGGGCAATGCAACTTACAGGAACCGACAAGATAAGGGGATATAGATTCTTTTCAGCGAAGTAGGCGATCTGATGTGGCGTAGCCTTCAAAGGTACCTGGCCATAACGCAAAAATTAAGTTCGTAATAAATCAAAGCCAACACATTTTGTAAACAACAAATTGAAGTTGACATAGCAGAAGCTCAGATGCTACCTTTTGAACTGGCCAATAGTTATCATAACTAAAAGCGGTTGGAAGTTGACATATTTTCAGGAGACCCTAGAGAAAATACGCAAATCCAAGTCAAACTTAACTGTAACCTCTAGAGAAAAAAGTTAAAAAGATCAGATAAATTGTTGTTAAACAATATATTACCTGTGAAGTAACATATATCAGTCCATGATTGCAATTGACATTATGCAGATTCGTAAACGCAACTATAGGCCCATCACACCGCTACATGACCAGAAAAAATAAAATCAACAACAGCAACATATGGAAGCTAAATGATACATCAAAACTGTAAGAAATTTAACAAAAAAACAGGGCGTTCACTGCCATTTGCTTAAATAATGTTTCACCAGCAAAACACTATATGAAGAAATTCCGGCTCTGGAATGATGCATGCGCCCAACTAAGTGATATTTATAAATCAACCAATGCCTATTACATGCAAAGTTTCAGTTCAAATTTCAAGCTTCCCAATAAAAATATCTAAAACTAAGGAAGTTCAGTTCAGCTCAGTTCAAGTTTCTCCTTTGAGGTTTTCTTTCTCTTTAGTTTCACTTTGAAACTTTTGCTCGCGTTGCTTATGCAATGCACTTTAAAATATCCAGCACTATAATCACAGAATGATCTTTTCTTGACATGACATATTTTGCTTCGTAAAGAAAAAGATTTATTCCATGTTCCTAACAAGTGGGGCACATCACATGCCCTAAACAGCCTAGGTATTTACAAATGTTCCCAGTAACTAGCCTTAAATACTGAAGGTTCATAAGATCCGTGATTATATATGCCTTTGCATTGGTAAAAATTAATTTTTACACCACACAAAGCCCGCTCTGGCACCTCCCCTTTGACATCTAAACTGCTGTAACAAAATCTTATACTTAAACCATATCCCTTGAAAATGTTGACAGCAATGATCTCAGTGTTCTGGACCATATTCAAATGTTTAAGTATGGCAATTTGCACACCTCCACTTTGCCATCCATATTCGAATGTTTAATAAAAACAGATGTATCCCTACCACATGTCAAAATGGTTAATTTGAGCCATATGTAATTAGGCATCCTATATCAGTGAATTAAATTTGAACCGATTCCAAAAGACAAAAAGATAGAGAAAATGCTTGTGCTTCATTCCTTTACATGATAATTTGCACATAAAGTCAGATAAATAGATTCCCCATTAACAATAGATAATAAGAAATTCACTATCAATAAGATTTGCATCTGGATTCAATACTTTCATTTCTCCATGTTGGTTTTTTATTTAAAGCATTATCCACACCTAGATTGATCTAGCATAGATGATTGAGTTCGTGCATCATGAAAAGACTATTTGACTACATGATCAAGCTAGTTCAAAATTCAATAATACAGTAAATATTAGAGCACTAGCAAAGCATGAGAAAGCAAAGATAGAAAATGAATAAAAATGTCCTGGTGAAGGGAATTCAATAAACTAGAAAATAAATACTTGTTCCTCCATAAAACTAAACAAAAGACCATCATTATTAGTGTAAGACAATCTGTCAGCTACTGACAAAGAGAAGAACCAGTAAAAAGGAAATATTATTTATTAAGCAATAAGCAAGCAAACCTGCGGATGGACTCGAAGTCGTTCCCTAGAAACAAAAACCCAAGCAGGTCTAGATCCAGTGAGGAAGAAACCTTGATATCCCCCAACATTAGTGAAAATTGTCATTCTTGGACCAGAAACAACATCTGATGGCTCTTCCCTTGTCATAGTGTCAATTGCAACACGAAGAAACCTCAAATTTCTAAGTCTTGAGGTGCCTGCACCGCTCAGATCAACAGAATCATGTGGAGACAAACCATCTTCGACTTTGTTTGCACCCTCTGCACCTTCATACAAGTAAGCATGATAACATAGCATTGTTCCATCATTTAGTATTGCAAAAAGAAATGGCCGACTATACTGGCTAGGCCACCTATACATGGCCAGCTCAGTTATCCTCATACTCTGCGCAGGCTCCTTCCTTTGCTGTCCTGTAGTTTCTTCTAAATTTTTATTCTTGATTTTGTGAAGGTTCCAGGAAGGTGCCCAAATATGTTTATCCACAACATGTGTCTTTCCAGAAATGAAATTATCCACTGAGAAAACACATCTGAAGCTAGGGACTTCATAAATGTCCAGTCTACCACTTACATAACAAATTAGACAATATATATCGCCTTGAAACTGATACAATCCATCGTTCCCATCAACAGCCTCAGCAACTCCTGAAGAAAGCCATGCATCAGTGCTTGTCTTCCGAAGCCATGGTTCTGGCCCTTTATCATGGTAAAGCGTACAAGCAGATATTGGTTCATTTGAGGTTGCAATAGGTGGGACATTAACAGACATGGTACAAGTAGATGGATCTGCAAAGCATACATCCACAAAAGAAAAAGTTGGTAATGCAATCATCAGGAATAGAGCATGCACACAAAAATATGTAGAAATTAAATAAATTACTGAATAAAAAGAAATTAGGATCATACCTCCAACAAGAAGCTGAATACTGCCATCTACCATCTTCACTAAAACATAAGGGTCAGCTATGGAAACAAATGACACAGTGAAAGAGTCTGAATTGGAAGCAGGCTCAGAATTTTGCACAACAAAGTTCAACTCCTGGGTCATGTAAGAACCATCAAGAATCCGAGCACCACAACCATAAATTTGGACAACCCGCCGTCTGTAGAGAAGATATAACAGTCCATAACTTCCTTATAGAATGTAAAATGGAAATCCATTTCACATCGAATGTCAGATCCATTTCACATTTGCCAAATAGAAATCTAAAAAGTATATAATGCGAGTCCTTGCATTTATTTTTGACAAGCATTTGGAAATGCATATCAACCCCACTGTGTTTCATGGTAGCTTGTTCTTAAACAAACCTTGAGATCTAAAGTACAATTTCTACACTTTCAAAGATGTAGTTTAAACAAGGACGTGGCTGTCCATATTATATTGGTAAAGCAATAATGTGTAACATTCACCTTCCAAACAAGTTTCCCGCTGCAATCGTGCTTCCTTGTACATAGTAATCCACACGTTCAGTAACCTCCCCCAAGTCATCAGCGGTTTCAAGAACCTACGAGTTTGAAAGCAAATATGAAGTTTAGCAAGTAATATTACATTCATTTATTAATACAGAATGCTCAAAATCTCCAATACTGTCTATGTCACTAAATTGCAAGAGTGATATTCTAGAAAATAACCAACACTAAAAGAAGCAATATGATGGAAATGAGATGTGGTTCCATACAGTTTAGGAGGAAAGGGGGGTGGGGGGGGAGACAATATACCATTGTTCTAGACTCCATACTTATGATAAGGTACGCATGATATTCATCATCTTCTGTGGTTATTTTAGAAGGATCAGTTGTGTGACCACGTGAGCTTTTATGATACACAGTCCATATACCCTTGCAGCCAGGTAACTCTACCTGCATGAGAAATACACATAAAATTCTACAACAAAATCCAGGAACCCACAAACAAGACACAAACTTGAACTTTAAACTTGAATGAAAATGTTGGCGCAATAATAAAATCAATTTTCTCCTTTGGGACATACTATCATGCATTTTTGCAAGTTGTAACAATAGATTATAAACAACAACAACAACTACTACAACAACAGAGGAGCTTCTTTCAGGATTATGCAATTAGCATATAGCAGGTAATGACGTTTCACAATACACTTAGTTGCAATATCATGAATTGAAAGCAATGTGTGTCATGATGCAAACTACAGCAAACTTATGAGGATGCACCTGGGTAATTGATTCAGGGCGAATAGATTGCTGAAGCACACAAACAGCGCCATTCTTTCCATGCCCAGAGCAACAAACCTGGAAAACAATCCCACAAAGTGACATAAATTCAACTGTTAAATAACACTGAAATAACATGAGATCAAATTTAAAATGACACATTTTGAAATTGATCATCTCTATCGGAAGGCAAAAGAAAGGGGAAACAGAGGGAAAACATGAGTACCTAGAAGCACTAACACAATGGAAAAATAATTTTCATGAAGATTCTTCACAGTCAGCTGCATAAACCTTTCATTGATCAAAGAGATATAATAGACTACTGGTTTATGAAGTACTAAAATTATACTTCAGTTATTACCTTGGCAAACAACATGTGCCATGCACACCTAAAAGTGCAAAAATGGAATAGAATTCTTCCAATGATGGAATGGTATTTCATATATAAAACGTGAACTACACATGATGTATCACTTAATCAATTCAGCCTTATGCCTGGACCAAAAATATTTCATTTGGCAGAGATACAGCTGATATATATTTGGACGTAATGATTCGTAAAGTCATAGACGTCTTCAAATATTAAAATTTTCAGGACAACAACACATTTTGGGCATCAAAACTGAATTATATGATTTGGAAATGACTAAGGCCCCACGCAGAAAGATAATAAAATGACTAAAACATAATCCTCTCAGTAACAGGATGTTGATGCAGAACATAAATAAAAAAAGTTTGAGATACCTCTTGATTGTCAAAATCTTTTACCTAAATACAAATAACTATTTCAGCTAACATTCAAAATGCCTAACATTCAATAGATAAGAAAACAGAGAAGAAGCCAACCAAAGGCTTACATTTTCAGTGAACACACCCTTATCCTCCCAAAAAAATCAAACCGTTTCATCAAAAAATTGAAACAGTCAAATAAAGATTACCATATGTCACTTAGATACATAAGATGGTTAACACATGATTAATCCACCACTATGCAGTATATCAAATATCTGCATATGCGTCCTTAGCAACATTTGCCAGTAGTTAATGAGCACTTGCAATGCAGGAAAGTTGTAAGTAGTGAGATGCAAAACCCCAATAGAATTGGATGGAGATGACTAGAGTAACTTGTCTTACCAGCAAGTTACCCTGCTGTTGCACCCATTCTATGAAACTGATGGCATCTTTTAGATGTTGCATATGATGTACAGTATTCAACATAATGAACTTACATGAAGCTATCTTGATGATGCACAAAAAATTAACAAGCTAACCTCAAAAATACAAAAATGTGAAATATCTAGCTGTTTACCTAGAAATAGTGGTAGGAAAAAAAGTATCATTGACAAAACAAAGACAGAATTGACATAACTGTCCAAGGAATGTGGTAAATTTATTAAAAATGATAGATTCTAAATTCTATGTGGAAAAATACCATTAGGAGAACATAAATAAAAATTCAATGGCTTAAGCATTTGTCAAATAATGGATAATCATAAATAAAACAACAGTACCAGGACTTGCAACACCAACCAGTTCATAGTTGCTCTGTTTGGTAATTCCTGTTGCATTAAGATCAGCATTGATTCTATAACCATAAGAGAAATCCTTTAGTGGACCTATATTTATCAATGAATCCCTGACTGCATATGAGATTTTCTGCAAGGCCCAAAAATGAAAAAAGTATTAGTTACGATATCAAATGACTGTTGATGTAGATTTTCAGAATAAAAACCATAGAATCAGAACCACATATTAAAACTCAAGACTAATAAAGCATGTAAAACTAAAATATTGTGTATTGCAAGGTGAATTGAGTAGCATGACAATAGTAATAACAAATCGAAGTACTGATCGATATATTTGAATTTTTAAACAATACAATGAAAGCAGATGTAATTTCCTAGTCACAGAAAAAAGGAGCCATTTCAGTGCATAAAAATACAACTGAAAATTTGACAAACAGACAAGAAAAGAAAATAAATATTTAGACATAAATTGCTATTATCATGCTTGAATTAAACTAAATTCAGAAGGGAGTTATATAACTAACATGACTGGGTTCCGAATACTATTTTTAATGCACCATCATTTCAATGTGAACTGAAAATTATGTCACACAAACACAATATGATAGACACTGGTGTTAGTTTGTAGGATAATTGGATAAAGCGGAGAAAACAAAATAACTGTTTCTGTTTTGTATTTGGTGAAGGGACGACTGAACAAAGTCAACATTGAACAGAAACTCCGTGATTCTTATCCAACAATAGCTAGTGGGATACAATTGTCCCATGGTGGAACAAGCTATTTTGTCAGTTTTACACATCCTCTTCGAAGCACACTCTCTCTAAATATAGCATTTATTATGCATGTGCTTACAAGCTTTACATATATATTTGATTAACTCAGCTTATAGATAACATGGTCAGAATTATATATACCCATTAAACCACAAATTTTGTACATTTGCACTTGCATTTTTTAGCTGCGTAGACAGAATATTACTCTTTATTAATGTCAGCATTTTGTACACTAATATATGAGGAGTGCTTGACATATACACAACAGTATATGATGGTTGCATCTACACCATTGTAAAATTTCTAATTGCACACATACCTCCTCTAAAACCTTTTTTAAGAGTGTGTATGTAGAACAAAAAGCTATTATCATTATATACATGTACATACCCTTGCAAAGCGTATACTATATATATTTTATAGTGACAACTATGCAAAATGAATACTACATGCATACATTTTTTGGTTATTAAAAATTTCCCTATGGTGACAAACACTTTAAAAAATTATAATTTATTTTAAATGTACTCTTTAATAGAAAATAGTGAAAAATTTGATATGTCCAACACAAATGATGCAACAAAAACTGCATTTAATGCCACAATACCTGTGCTGATTCCGAGCTATTTGGGGCCGTAGAATACAAAGAAAGCTCCTCACCACTAGCAACATCCTGCAAAACATCAGATGATGACCTTCGTAAGGGCTTGCCCAATGAACCATCACCTTCAATGTCTGCACCCTGTCAATGATTGGTAATGGAGAAAACAGTCAAACTTTTAAGCTCAGCTAAATAGGACTTCAAGAGAAAATAGCCATGAAAGAAAAAGTGAGAAAGAAAGAAAGAAACAAGCAGCAAACCTTCTAGATCAAAATCACAACAAATATCAGGTTACAGATATTTGCAAGCAAAGAAGCACCAACAACTACCCAAAAAGCATGATTTAATTGCATTAGATGAAAGCATGATCCAGTTAAAACTTAAAGTCCTTGTAAAAATTATCATATATTAGATAATTTAGATTAAAATAAACCTGGTAGAAAGACCATGAGGAAATACATTCACTCACAAATAAGACAAACATGTGTCAAAGTTATTTCATGAGCATGATCTACGACCGAATGCAGCACACAAATTCATACAAAATCATCCTTCAATCTGTTGATGCAGGTCAACTTCTTCAAAGCATGAAGATACATATCATGAGGCTACAAAAATTTAACCCTCACAACATCCCAGATTAGTAGCAGCATCTTGCACTGAACTAACCACGTATCTCCAAAATCAGAACACCAAAATCTGAAGGCCGAGCCTTACCAAATTCCAAGTGTGTGTGTGTGTGTGTGTGTGTGTGTGTGTGTGTGTGTGTGTGTGTGTGTGTGTAAAGAAGCATGATATTAAAGATCATATCTGCACCTCATCTTTCGCATGGGAAGAAGTCATTATTGATGGCCCATGGCTATATTGTACGAGAAGGCTGTCACCTAGGCGGCTGCCTAAGAAAAAGAATGAATTTCCGATTGTGGCTATACCCTTGTCGAAAAAATAAACAAATAAATAAATACAGTAAAACAAAAATCAGATAAACAATCTAAAATAATAGCTAAAAAAAGGTTAAAAAAAAGTCTAAACGGGAAATAAAGTGTGACTAACTGATGTTAAAACTGAAGCTTTAGATTTCATCAGATCAAGTCTCTGCACTACCCTGCGAACATAAAATGAACATCAAATTACAATTATGACAGATAAAGGGAAGCGAACCACATATAGCTATGAACAAGAAAATAGCTATTCAAACTCAGGCTTTCCCGACCAAATGAGCAGAAACACATTTTTTAGGTCACGTGTATTACACACTGATACTGCTCATATTGATCCAAAATGCCATGAGATTGAATATATTAACCTAGTCAGGCAATTGCATGGATACCAACCTCCCATCATAAACCAAGGTGAGCAATAGTAACTCCCCAGTTTTCGTTGTTAGAATTGCATCATACGACAACCATGCTGCATGGGCCGCATCAAGCTCCACACTGAAGTTTGATTTGAGCATTTCTGAGCTGAGACAATAAAAACCAAAAGAACATAATTGAACCAACCGATCATGTTAATGAGGAAATTAAGGCTTGATTGAAGCAATGCCAAAGATGCCGTTGACAAGAGATCAGGATAACTAAGAATGAAACTATGATAAATAAATATGAAAGGAAGAGCATGGTTTGCAGCATTCAGTTATAGGAAGCAATACCAAAAAATACCACTGGCACAAGCATAACAAATCTGCTCCATGCCTGGGTTGACATCATAATTTATTTCTATCACGATGACTTCAAAGGAAATAGTGGAATGTGTGTGTAACAAATTGATTCCTAAGTTTAAATTACCCCAAAATGACAGTAGCTTTCATCTTCAGATTTTTCACTAAACTATAAAATCTGTAACAGTCTAAATGATCCCCTGAGGTGGAAGATAACAAGCTATCTGAAGCAATCATGGGCATTCATTATCCCATAATCATTATACACCAAAGGCACAAGTATACAAGCACATAATATAATTAAAGAAAGTAACTTTATGAAAAACAAGTACATAGACCAGATTCAAAAATCAAAGAATGATAACGTAAAGAAGCCGAATCTGCAGAACCTCCATATGCAAGGCATGATCAACTATGGCATTATTATCATAAAAGTTGAGCAATTATGCATATACTAAAATAGATCATATGCATTAAAACAATTTTCTCCTATGGACTAAACTAAAATACATTGTTAGATGTCAAAAGAAATTAGAGTAGAAAGTCACACAGAAAAAAATTCCAATGAAAACAACAAGAAATATAAACTTGCAAACAGAAAGGAAAATTTGAAAACCTGCTTTCAGATTGAACATAGAAACCATTGAGAACAAGAGCACATGATACACTTTCCTGGAAGAGAAAAGGCAATCTCATCATTAATAAGAGTATATATGACAAAATGCATAAGGAAGTAATAATGACTTTCTAAGAAAAATAAAAACCTGACTGTGGTAATGAATGCTATTTGCACAGATTACAAGAACACCACCAATTGGGGGAGGCACTGGAACAAGTTTGTAAGCATCATATGGAAGATTCTAAGGAAGAGAATTGAATCACAGTTAGAAGAGAGTAAACTGCCAGAGTTCAAGAGAAAATCTCCAAATTGTGCCAAAATCACTTCAATGATATTTCCATTTAAAGCATAAATTAGAAGACAGTATTACAGTGCAAAATGCTTTTTAAGAAGAGAAGAAGAAGAAACTTTTGCAGAAAATTGAAAACCAAGAGAATAAAGTTTGCATTTGACAAACAATTTGGAAGCTTCAAATAGGCTAATATCTGAAAACAAACATCACATGATATTATTCACCATGTGACAAGCAACTTTTTTCGCTTCTGGTTTAATCACACAAAACTCATCTCAGGATTTTAGCATTTTTCCAGTTAAAATCTTCCAAAGAGTTAAATATATATAGGACAAGTAGAAAAAGCTAGTTTTGAGGGCTCCTAATGTATAAGAGCATGAAGAAACCCAAGAAGATCTGATTTTTCTATAGATAGCATAACAGTGAGACAGAAAATATGCAGATCAGATAAATGCCATGTCTGCTGAATGGAATATTATAATACCATAGAAACACAGAAAAGATCATATGCTTGCTTGTTCAAAAATAGCATTATTTCTGGGACCATACCAATGTCCTATAAAAGGCTCCTATATGCATGAGTGACTTACAGCAGCAGACCATATGAGAGGAGGATGTTGTTTCAAAGCCGTGCTGATACTAATAGCGGATATCATGCACGTGCTATGCTTCCATGGGATACGCCCTGCCCATGAAGGCTCCTTTTCTTGAAGAATGACCATAACAGGCTCAATATATCCTGCTCAAAATCCAGAAAAGGAAGTAATTAGAGAAAATAAAAAATAAAAATAAAAAACCAATATTCTGGAGGAGAACTGTGGGTAGAAGCAATAAATTCTCTTTGCATAGGTTCCTTGGTAAAGAGGTTGTTAGATTCTCTGCAGGGCACTTTCTGATTCTCCACAAACTTCTAGTGACACCACAAAGAAATCAATTTTACTAAAATATCTGACAATCAAATACATTTACAAAGTAGAAAAAAAGTAGCTGGATCTACTAATTTTGAAAAGAGACCAGACCAATGAACAAACAAGAAGTTAGTAAAACTAATACGTTGAGATGTATTCAAGCACATGAAAGAACACAGCTTTTCACCAATGATTCAAATATTAACATGCTATACCATTATAAAAAAAAATACTGTATTCCAAATCACAATGCAGGCACATATTTAGGTGGTAATTAAGAAGTGTATGCATAAATTAAGGCATCTGTGCAATTGATTTTCTAGGTAAGAGTTACCATGTATAAATGTAAAATCTTTAACATGCTTCATATCCAAATCACGTAAGTCAATTATATAGGATGACTCAACGCGGACTGAAACATTACTGCCCACACCAGCAAGCTCATCCTCTCCAACAAGACCTTGGCCAGCCTGATAGAGAATTGTAAAATTCATAAATTTGGAATAAGAAAATTTGTAAAATTCATAAATTCAGCATACAGCAACAACTGAACTGAAAAAATAACAAAGAATCAAAGATCCCTCAGATACACTATACATATGCATCATAAGTGACAACCCGCACAAGCCATAAACCCTGATAGTGAATCCTAACTTTCTCAGATAATGCACAAATGCAGGAAGTAAAATAACACAATGATATTGTACAATAAAAAACTATCAGTGTTCCAAATTATCACAGGTTTCATTTGAAAATAGAACTTAAAGGGCATGAGTCCAATTTTTATCATAAACACAACAGTTGGACCAAAACAACATTCTGGATTCAACTCAGTGAGGATGAATGCAACTTTGAGATGTGCTTGAAAAAGGATCTGGAAAAAATCAAAAAGAAGGAAGCTACAACTAGAGCTAATTAATAAAACTCAGAAAGAGAAATTCCTATATTAACATGGTAAAAAGCCATTGCAGCCCAATCACAAAATGGGAAAATGAATAAAATGAAATGCAGAGAATGGATATGCATGAAACAAATCCAAACGAAATTAGTTACATGTGAAGAACATGTTTAATGGATGTGTTGATACAAGTATATCATCAAATCGAAGGAGAATATGACACTGTCACGCACACGCGTGCACACAAACAGAGTAGTAACATCAACAGAATGAATAGTTGATAGGTCGACCTGATTTCTTGTGTGCTTATTTTGCTGTTATTCAAAATATTAAGCAATTTCTATTTGCTGGAGGATCCCTAGCAAATGTCAAAAGTGTACCTGAGCAGCCTTGAGAATTATCATTTGAAGGCCATACAGAAGAACCCCACCACATCGACCAAGGGGGTCAGCCTTTACAAGAGGACCCCTGTCAAATGATTCTCTACCCCTCTTTAAATAACGCCATTCTGGACCCTCAAAACAGTGCATAGAACTGAAGAAGGCAATAGGAAAAAATTATCAGAAACGAGGAAAGAAAATAGCTTCAAAGAGTTATAATCGTGGAAGCACTAAAAATATATATGCATATTATTGTGTATCAAAGATTACAACGCACAGGAAGATAGATAATTGCAAAATGGCTGACATGCTATATCTTAAAAGGTTGCCAAAATAGATAGCTTCAATATTGATTTCTTTGTCCAAACCAACTTGTAAGAACCTTTGTTCTCCTGGAGCCCCTCTTCCTAAGTTGTAACCCTCTTCCCCAGGTCAGTTCCCTCCATCTACCCCCCTGGCCATAGCAAGAGGGGGAAAGCCCTCACCTCTCCTCCGTCTTGGGTGGAAATCGCCGTTGCCATTCAAAATCGCCCAAACCTCCCCCTGTTGTACGATGGTCCAGTCTTGAGTAAGCTTAAGGCCAATACCTCTGAATTCATTCAATTTGATGGAGATGCCATGGCCAAAGCTCGCCTTCATTTCCAAACTTCACTTTTTGGCAAGTTTTTTTGGAAAACTACCGCTTTTCGACCAAGTCAAAACAATTCTCCAGTCCAAATGGAGTGATATTGGAGTGATAAACATCTCCTACTTACCAAAAGGTTGCCTTCTCCTTAGATGTGAAACATACGAAGTCATGCAGAAGCTTCTGTTCGACGGCCCTTGGGTTGTGAATGGAACCATTCTACAACTAGCTCTGTGGCACCATACTTTGAGTCGGCGTTCTCAAAGCTATCTTTTGTTGTTGTTTGGGTGCACAACCTCCTAGTGAAGTTTTGGGATGGAGACTCTCTGGAAACCATCTCTACTTCTTTAGGCCGTTTGTTAAAGATTGATGAATTTACATTTTCTTTGTCTAGGTCCAAATTTGCTCGTATTTGCATGGAGATTAATCTGGCAAAGCCCTTGAAACAAGGTTTCTGGATTGGCGATGACAAACATTGAGTTTTCGTTGTTGTTCTCTACAAAAAAAACTCCCTACATTCTGCTATCTCTGTGGAATGGTCGGCCATGGGTCGAATTCCAGCCACTGCTGGAACTCAGACGATATGAGAAGCTCCTATCCAACCCCTTGCTCTGATCCCAATGGTCGACAAGGGTCGGAGGTGAGGACAACTCGGGCTTCTCCGACAACTAGCTTGGATGCATGTAACGACCACCAGCCTCTAGTATACAGAGAAACGCCGGATCAATATAAAGAAGCGCCGAAGACCGATTTTGGCCCACGGATGCTAGTGTCCAAAAGAAAAGGGCGCGGAAAAGGTCACAGTGGTGCCAAAGGTGGTGCTGGGAGACCGGATTCACGTGCGGCGCATGCGAGCTCAACCGACCCCAATAACGATAATTCCAATGCTTCCAATGCCCTAACCTCGATCCACAACTGCCCGTTCACCACATGGTGGTACTGTTTCTCGTGGTAGGGGCGACCGCATGGGGAGGGACCCCAAGTCACGAATCCTACTACTGTTAGGGCGGCTTGTGTTAATGGTGACGAGACCCCTTCCACTTTACAAGATATGGAAATTCCAACGGGCACTGATCCTTCACTCACAATGGGCGGTGGCGTTTGTTGCACGCCAAATCCCGAATCGAGTTCCAAGGTCCCATTAAGTTCTAACTTCTAAGGACAAGCTAAAGAAACCCGTTCAAGATCTCACCCCTCCCCCAATGCTCTAAATATATGATGGTCAGGGTGAAGGTTCCAATACTGGAGTCTCTCTCACATCTCATCATTCAATTGTGGAACAAGTCACTAGAGTTTTGAACCCTATTCCTTCATCTGAGGACCCTAACCAATCAATGAGCGACTCCGATAGAAAGGATAGCAAGATGCCTAAATATGAAGAACTGGAAAAACCTGACGACTTAATGATGCTTGATCAATACCATACAGGGTTACGAAAGGAAACCCTTGCTCGAAGTGTCCCCCAATCCTTAGCAGTTTCTCATAAGAAAAAAAGGCTGGACAAAGGTGTAAGCGATTCTCAGTAATCTTGTTCCTCGTCCTCAGGGAGTTTCCTTTTTCTAAAGCTTGATTCTCTTTTGTTTGATTTTTTAAGGATTTCTATGGTCTGTGATCTGTTCTTTTATACGTGGTTTAATATGTTTACTGAACTAACAAAGCTCGTGTGCTGGAACTGCAGGGGTTGTCGGGCAGGGATACCACCTTTCGTATCAAACATTTGATGAAAAATCTAAACCCTCTTGTGTTCTGTTTGGTGGAAACCAAAGCTGACAATGAAAGACTTGACAAATTATGTTCCAAAATTGGAAATATATGGCCTTGGGCAACCCTCATGGCAGAAGGATACTCGGGCGGTATAATTATTCTATGACAAAAGCACATCGGTAAAGTAACTCCCATTGCAAAAACTCGGTATGCTTTGCATCTTGTAGTGACTACAGACAATGCGGAGTCCTGGATTCTTACGATAGTTTATAATTCTAATCGGGTCCAAGACCAGCGCTTAGTGTGGCATGAATTATCTGGTATGACCTCTTTAAAACTTACTCTGGATGCTTATTGGGGATTTCAATGATGTTGTTTCCATGGAAGAATTTTAGGGTGGTTCTCATTATTACAGTTGCGAAGCTCATATTTTCTTTGATTTCATTGCTTCTAATAATCTTTTGGATGTGAACTTCATTGGTCCTATCTTTACTTGGTGTAATAACCAATTAAGGATGGCTAGAAAATGGGCTTGCCTGGATAGATGTTTGATCAATTCATGTTTTCTGCCTTCCTTGACTCTTATTTTATTAAACACCTTCCACATGCCTTTTTGGACCATGCGCCTCTTCTTCTTACTGTCTCTTCCCATAATTCTCATAAGAAAACTTTCTACTTTGATAATTATTGGTTAGAATATATTGGGTGCCACTCTGCAATTAGAGAAGCTTGGGATTTTATCCCCCATTCCAACTCCATGCATGCTTTCTTTCATCTTCTCACTCGTGCTAGGTCTAAGCTTCTTTCCTGGCAAGCTAGTGGTTTAAACTCTCTTGAAACTAACATAAATAAGCTCAACTTAGAAATTCTTGATGTAGAGACCAATAATGGCATTAGGGATACTACTAATAGAGATCTCACGGCTCTCTATAATCATTTATCAGCCCTCCATAGACAAAATTCTACCAAGTAGGCTCAAAGACCTAGACTTATGTGGGTTAAATGCGGCGATCACAACACAAGGTTTTTTCACAACTCAATCCGCTTTCGTAATCATTACAATTCTATTTCCTATATTACTGACTTTAATGGAAATTGCTTTACTGATCGGCATGGTATTGAGCAAGTTTTTTGTGATTTCTTCTCTAACTTGTGGACTGAACACTCCGAACAGACTTTCTTAGATATCATTCATGCTCTCTCGGATGACTTACCCTCAGTCTCATCCAGCGACTGTGAGAGGTTGGTCTAAGAAGTCACTAAGAATGAGGTTATTTCAATCTCTTCAATCCCTCCCCTCTGGTAAGAGCCCTGGACCAAATGGCTTCAATGCATAATTTTTTCATTTCTTTTGGAATGATATCAGGGAATCAATTTGTGAGGCAATCAAATTGTGAGGCAATCAAATATTTCTTTGACAATTCTATGATCCCTAAAGATTGGGGTAAGACTTTTATCACTCTTATTCCTAAAAAGTCTAACCCTAAATTTGTCTCTGATTTTAGGCTGATTTCTCTTTGTAATGTTTGTTACAAAATCATTTCCAAAACTTTAGCGAATCGGCTTAAGCATGTTTTGCCTCAACTTATCGGTCACGAATAGAGTGGCTTTGTTTCTGATCGCAGTCCTTTTGATAACATTATGCCTTACAGGAAGTGGTTCACACTATGGATAGAGATACGACTACCCCCCTAGGATGTTAATCAAGTTAGATATTGAAAAAGCCTATGACACTTTGAGTTGAAATGCAAATCTTGCCACCCTCTTCCAAATGAATTCCCTAGCATATGGATTTCTTGTATTCACACTTGTATTAACTCTGCCTCTTTTCTTTCTTGATTAATAAACAACCTTCCTCCTAGATTACTTCTTCTAAAGGCTTAAGACAGGGAGATCCTTTGTCGTCTTACCTTTTTATTCTGGTTGCTCAAAATCTGACTACTATCCTGAATTTTGCAATACATAATAGGACAATTCCTAGTTTCAATCCCTCTCTAAAAAATTATTTTGATCATCTTATGTACGTGGACAATCTGATTCTTATTACTCAAGCGTCCAGAAAAACTGCTCAAAATGTTAAACTCTGTTTTTCTAATTATGAGCGTTTAATTGGACAACATGCTATTAGTCTTAAATCTGAAATCTTCTTCCCGACCAGATTCAATAGCCGTCTTAAAAAAAGCATTTGAGACATTCTCAGCTTTCGATCTGGATCTTTTCCTTTGACTTAGGAATTCTAGCTTCTCCTAAGAGATTAGCTATATCCAATTTTACTGCTATGTTAGCTAAAATTGAGAACTCTATTTCTTTTTTGAGACACTTTAGGATCTCTATGGCTGGTAAAACAATTCTGATTAACTCTTCCATTATGTCAATCCCCTTGTATTACCTATTTGTCTACCCAATTCCTGATTCAATTTTAGATGGCATCACTAAAGTTGTTAGGTCTTTCTTTTGGTCAAAAGGTGGCAATAGAAAGGGCATGAACTCAGATAGTTGAACAGATATTACGCTTTGTCACACTGAGGAGGGTTTGTCTATCAGTAACCTGCGTGTTTCCAAAACTTCTCTGATGGCGAAAATTGTGTTTGGTTATCTCAATAATCATGATGCTATTTGGGTAGACATCTTGTATAATAAATATGGCAATGTTAACCTTTGGATTGATTCTATTCCTGCCAACTATTCTTGGTTTTTTAGAGGGATGTGGTATATTGCTAATGTCATCAAGCCTCATATTTGGTTAAATCATGTTAATTCAGCTCAAACAAATTTCATGTTTAATCCCTGGTATTTTGAGGTTTCCCTGGCCTTCAAACCCACTTATTTGAATATGAACATGAATCTCAATAAGCTACTTCCTGATATTATGGTTGGTAGCTCTTGGAATATTCATTTGATGCCAGATATCTTTGGTGTGATTTTGAACTCTGAATTTTTGAATCTTGGTACAGACAGCGGAGATCATGGAAATAGATAGGTTTGGCATCCTAACTCCAAAAGAAATAAAATTTCTTCTATGATTTATTCTCACTTGATCCAAAATGCAGGTCAACAGGAAACTTGGGACGGTTGGAAAAACCTTTGGTGTCTCCAAACTGTGCCACGAGCAAAACATTTCATATGGCTTCTATTGCATAATGGCATAAAAACTCATGAATATCTTTACAGACTAAACTTGGGCCCTCAAACTCTTTGCAGTTTCTGCAATCTTACTTTTGAGAATGTTGAGCACCTCTTTAATCTTTGCCCTAAAGCTCAAGTCATTAGAAATATGATCATAAATATTACTAGTAAAAATATCTATTTCTTGGATGGCTTGACTTCAGGAAACCGGCTTAGTCCGTCTCATACTGGAAGTGATATTTTTACCCAGTCAATTATAGTTAGTATTGTGGTTAATTTGGAAAGAAGGATGTAATTTCATCTTCCAAAATGAAGCTCTTGATTGTAATGTTTTTTTTTCTAACAAAGCAGATGCTCATGTTAGGAAGTATCTCTATGCCTCTTCTTCCCATTTTAGAAAGAATCTAATTCTGAAGTTTACCACACATGATAGCCCTTTTCTTTACATTGCAGCAACTTGGAGCAGAACTAAGGCCAATGCTGGTGCTGGTTTTTATACTATTGATTCTAATTCACGTTTGCTGTGTGCAGGATGCTGCCGCGCTCCTGCTGATTCTGACATTGAAGCTGGAGCAATGGCTCTTTACAGTGCTTTAAATTCTATGCATGACAAGAGTATTCAGATCAAGAATATCTTCATTGTTAGTGCAGATCTTTATAAAGCTATAATGAATGGCAACCCACAGCCAATTTGGCGTTTGGACCCTTTAATCACTAGCATCTGCAATGTTCTACATGACTCGGTAATCCTTAGTTGCATGTTATTCCCAGATCATGGATGCGGACAGCACTCTGCTTAGCTATGCATGGTTCAACTTCGCATGTCCTCACTCTTTTTCATCATGGTAGAGTGACTTACCCTGTTGGATCATGAAGCAATTCAAAGCAAATGGAGTTATCTTGTAATTTGTTTTTTATGTTGCTTTTTTTGTCCTTTTGTTTTAGTTTCTTCAGTTATTAGTTTTCTTTTTCTGTACTTCTCTTCCTTTTTGAATAAATAGCTTGCAGAGCTCCTCCCCCAAAAAAAGATAGCTTCCTAAGAATTAAAGCTATTGCTTTTCCACGATTTATGACCAAACAACGTAACTAAAACATATTTTGCGATTTAGAATTGCTTAATTCAGATCAAGATGCATCAATAGCTAAAGAATTCAGATAAATCTTGAACGAGAAAACACCGATGAGGTTTTCTGAGATGGTTGAAACCTAATAGCTCAAAAGACTATTCTAATATCTCACAAACGTGAAACAATTTAAACCAATTTAAGGGATCAATTTTTCAGAACTGTTGTCTTGCTCTAGATATGTGGCTTTATCAATTTAAGGTGATAAACCACTAGAAGCAAATTTACACATATAAGTAGGTGCCCATGTCACTAAATCAGTGAACCATTAAGTGCTCAACAACATCCCATTACAACCATTATATGGTTGGTGACAATGTGCATGGGCCTTTAGGAATTACATTTACGGATTTCTCAATGACATATGCATGCATTTCATTGTTAGGTTTTGCTTTAGGAAAAGACATATTCCTCACCTAGTCCGTAATCCATGTGCCGCATCATCATATTCAAGAACAGATATTTTTGCATCTCGGAAGGCTAACACTATGGAATCTCTCTTTTTGCTCTGATCATCACCTCCAACTGAAAGTATGGCCATTGACTCCACATTACCATGTAGTCTAGTTATAAAAAAAAAAAAAAGGAAATTTTAAACCAATGATCAAGAACAGAGAGACATCACAGCACATGACACTATAATGGACTGAAAGAAATTACTGAAGCTAAAGAATGAGCTACCAACTTAAAAAAAATAATAATGATAAATTTAAACCAAAGTAAAATCATAAAACTCGGGATATTGACATATTGTAATAATAACTCTGAGAGAAATGAAAGTACCTCAATCTACCAAATTCAGAACAATTCAACCTTTCATTGCTTGGTTTATATTGAATTGGAAGAAAATAAAACATGTAATTGTTCACAAGTCCTGGCAGCAAACTGCTAAACTTTCTGATAATGTATCTCCAGGCTACAGTACCATAGCCAAAAACAACACAAAGGCATACTAATTCACAACAGAAAAAAACACACACACACACACACACACACACACACACACACAACTAGTTAAATCCCTAAGAACCAATTGTTTTCCATTGCGAATAAATAGTGAAAAATACCTATAATGGCAGACTAGCTCAAGGCGAGCCCCACGAATCCCGTCCATAACGCCACCACTGCTACGGGGATCAGCGGAGGGCTGTGAAGACCTGGCATCGTCCTCCTGGACCCGGACGACGTACACCTCGAGGATGTTCCCAGCCGTGACAATAAGATTGGGTACGGCGCCGAGTGAGCGGCGGGCAGGCCACTCTGCCTCTAGATCGTCGCCAGACTGAACAACGGCGATCTTGGGAACGGATTCCGAGGGGGAGTGGGTGACGAAGCCGGAGGCACAATTCTCGATCCCCGTCGCCGGATGTAGAATCTTGAAGCCGGCGTAAGTCATCTCCGACCAGCGAGAACTGGAGATGGGGATGGAGATGGATTTCGGGGCGAAAGAGAAGGGTTTTAGGTTGTGTGAGTGTGAGGGAGTGAGGGAGAGGGTTCTTGCTTATATATATATGGGTCGGATTCATAGCCGTTGGAACTCGGGTCGGATCTCATTTGACAACCGAAATCCGAATTGGTATACTAACGAGCGGAATCAGATCAATTTACCTTTTAGTCATTCTAATATGATTTGTTCCTAAAATTTTTTTATTTTAATATTTAAAGAATGTAAGTTCTCATAAAACATCTTTTATGAACAAATTATATTAGAGAAAAACTTACATCTACCAAATATTAAAATAAAAGGATCTCTTGGACAAATCATATTAGAATGACCAAATGGGCAAATTGACTCTATTAGAGGAACCGGCATTTTATCAATTTTTTTAATCATTAGGTTCGAAAATCCAAAATCTGAATTTGCGAAAGATCATGTGAACTTTGAAGATTGTGCCGTGTCATTTGGGCTTTTACATAGTTGTTATATTAGGGTCGAATTCATGATTGATGGTAAATCGGATTCGGATCTTGTTTATGAACCTGAAATCCTACCCTATATCCTAATGATTTCCTAGTGAGTAGATTTGATTTTGATCATATACTTAGAAATCCAAAATTCTTATGCCGCAAGATTTAAAAAAAAAAAATATTTTCTTGACTTATTTGGGTACAAAACAAGGATATTAATTGAATTATAATTGTTAATAATATCCGATTTTTTGGTTTAATACAGTAATACTATTGCCCACTTTGAGTTAGGCCAATAATTATGTATTAGTTCTTATGTAAGGGTTAGAGGTTCAATTCTAACCCAGCGCATAATGAATAGGGTCTTCAATGCATAGATAGTGCAGGGTCTCTTGTTACGCACATAGTATATTCAAGACCAAATTCGTTGGTCTACATCAATTATGAAAACTAATGGCACATATATAATAACTAAAGATTAAAAGCATCATTTGATTAAAAGCAAATGATGTTTCTAGTTTGTAGAGATCCAATTAATATACTACTCTGACTTTAATGATCAAAATAACAATTAATTTATTAATTGAAAGAACTCATTTGGCATCATTAAAAATGTTAGAGCTAAAGAGGGGTAAGAGTAAGAACTAAGAAGTCCACAAATACCGAAGTCATGGCAAATGAGAGTAGAGGTGGGCACGGGCCAGTTAACCGGGCCCAATCCGCCGGGTCTGGTTCACCGGCCCACCAATCTGAACTCGGCCCGGCTGGGTGTAGAACCCGCCGGGACGGGTTGGCCCGTTGGACCCGGCGGGTCCGGGTCACAGGAAGCCGGGGCCAGAACTGGCCTGGCTTCCACGTTGACCCGACAGGCCGGGCAGGCCTATTGGCCCACCTCAAAAAAAAAATTCAAAATTAAAAAAAATTCAGAAAAAATAGCAAAAAAAAGCATAAAAATTCTAAAATTTCAAGAAAAAATTCAGAATATTTTCTAGAAAAAAAAAATCAATTAAGACCCCAAAGATTAAGACCACAAGTTTCCAAATAATAAGAGATGTCCCACGTATTACACTAAATTTCACTAAAATTTTAAATTACACTAAATTTGAAAATAAATGGCTTGCACTTAATCCGTTTACTTGTCGAATCAAGTTGCCTACGTATCCTCCTGGATGTGAGAGGAATCAAAGCCCACGTAGTTCTTTTACATTGTGTAACCGGTCACCTATTATTCAAAGATATTCTTTTTTTACTAATATATTTTTTTATAAATTGATATACATAATTTTAAATTTTTGTAATTTTATTTTTTATTTTATAAATTGAAACAAAATAATCTAATATATATGTGGCAAATAAGAGTGCCCCTATTTAAGAGAATTTAACAATGTGCATGTGTAGGGACTTAGTGCTTATGAGCCAAAAGATTATTAATAAAATAATTGTTTTTTTAAAATATTTATAAAAATTTATTGTTTGATACTTTGGTATTTTACAGATTGATTTATATAATTTTTTAATTTATTATATGGTCTCTTAATTTTTTATAAATTAAATATATATGTAAAATATTTTGATCCATATACTACATCTATTTATATATAAGTTTTGCCGATAAATGTTAAAAACAAATTGTAGCTCAAATGGTTGGGTTTTTGCTATTCAAGTTTAAGGTCATGGGTTCAAACCCTGATGTAATTGAGATTACATTACAATAGTTTTTTTTTTGTGTATTTGGTTTTACGCCCAAATTGGGCATAAAACCAAATCCTGGGAGTTGAAAACCAATGTATATATATACATGTATACATACACATATGTATGCACATATATATTTATATAAACATATACAAGTACTTTTACACATATACATATACATACTCATATACATATATATATATGTACTTATATAGATATATATTTATATATGTATATGTATATACATATATGCATATACACATGCATTTTCCAATTACAGATTTATAAATCCTTTCAAACAAATATAAAATTTTATAATACAGTCATTTCAGTTACATCTAACCAAACACAAGATTTGACTGCACTGTATTTTGAAAACCAAGTATTTCTAATTACATTGTAATTAAAAATCCACTGCATTTAGAATTACATCTAACCAAACGCTCCCTAAACTTTAGTATTTGGAACCGGGTTTGACTTGGCCCGCCGGGTCTAACCTAGTTCCAAACTGGGTTTTAACCCGTCGGGTCACGGGTTAGGAAAGCCCCAACCCGTAATCGGCCCGTCTACAGTATGGGCGGGCGGTCACGGGTCAATAAATCGGCCCGACGGGTCGGGCATAGGCTGGGCGGGGTTGCTGGACGGCCCGTGCCCATCTCTAAATGAGAGGGGTATAACAATGCAAGCATGCAACGTGACATCGGCATTATAGATATTCCATATATATACCCACACAATCACCTCTCAAGGGTCAAGGCCTCATGTCTTCCTACTTTTACCTATTCACATTATGCACCACCCAAAGAAAGTAATGAAACTTGTTTACTCCTTTCCATAACACAAAAAATGCAAAGTAGAATGAAAGCTCACCATTATTATCGAACAATGAATCTAAAAAAAAGCTTTCAGCTTCCTTTTTAATCAACCTTTGAGGCTAAATAAGTTAAACAAACATTCTTTTCATAATTTCATGGATGTCATACTATCAATGTTTCTTCCCAGTTAAATCATACTATACACAAGTAAAACATCATAGAAAACATACCAATACCATACTATTTAATTATAATCATCTCATATTCACCATTCTCTTCTTCATTTTAATTTTTTTTTCCCACCAGAACATGTGTTACTTACCAGCAGAAAGAAGCAGAAAGAAATTAAAACAGAGAATAAAAACAACAAGTTAATTTAGAAAATTTAAATGAACCACAACATAATGTGGGTTCTCCTATCCACATTATGTAACATTTTCATTGGATTATAAACTTCACTTAGACAGAGGAGGATGGTCAGAAGAGCTAGAACCATGATGATGTCTATCAAGAAGTTCTCGAGCCAGTGCTTGAAGATCACCACCATCACCACCACCACTACTCTCACCAAGGTTTCTACCAATCTGTTGGCGTTGTTGTTGAGGAGAAGGAGACCAAGGAGCTTGCACCAATGGATCGAAAAGCGCTGATAAGTCTAATGCGCTAGCTGGGTTGGAAGCCGAAGGGAGGTCAGATATAGAGAACTGAGGCGGCACCGACGACATTGAAGGCGGTGGTGGAGGTGGCGATGGCAACTCCAGTGTAGCCAAATGCGTTTGCAAGTATGTCAACTCTGCTTGTAGATTCACCACCTGAATCACAAAGTTGAGCAAACATTGATAACAAACTTAATTCAAACTCAAACAAATCATCACCATCATTATGCATATATTAATTACCTGTTGTTGTAAGGCGAAGATATGAGAGACGCAACCATAAACAGGATCACGGAGACGAGCTTGAGCTTCATAGCAGATGGTGATTACGGCATCGAGACGTTTGTGAGCTGGGATGTGGAGGAGGAGTTTAGAGACGTTGCTTGCGCCGAACACCTTGTGCACGGCCGCGAAGTGGGCGGCACCTTGCTCGGAATCAAAGTATGGTGCAAATATGCAATTAGTTACACACTTCCTTCTTAGAAACTTACAAGCTCCACAAGGACCTCCACCACTACCACCTCCACCACTTCCTCCGCCGCTACCACTACCACCACCACTACTACTAGTGCAACCACTCATGTTACCTTAGCTTGTTCTAAGAAGCAAACTAGACTAGACTAAACTAAACTAAAATTAATCTAAAACTATCAACTAAAATTTCATGAGGGAATGAAGAAGGAGGGGGTGAGTTTATGGGAGGAGGAGGAGGAGGAGGAGGAGGAGGAGGGGTTTCTCATTTAGGTGAGTTGGGGGTTACTATTAGAGGGGTTTTTCTTGTTTGTTTTGGTTCCTTGTTGTTGAATAAGCCTTTAAAGCCACGCTAAAGGAGCAAACACTACTCTCTCCCTCCCTCTCTCTCTCTCTCTTTATAAAGCTTTGAAGCTTGCGTGAAGCAAACATGGGGTGGAGATAAACTCCATCACCTTCTTCTCTCTTTTTCTCTCTCTCTCTCTCTCTTTTGCTAACCATGCATCAGCTTCCCTCTTATTATGCTCTCTTATTTTCTCTCTCCTCCTTGGCATTAACACGTGAGACTCTCTCTCTCTCTTAAACGCCATTTGTGAATGCGAATGCCTTTTTGGGAGATTTCTAAAACGGCCATTGTGTTTTAGTAATAAAATAATTGTTATAATTATAATAATTTAAAGTTTTTTTTGTTACATAAAATATTTATTATTAAAATAAATGGTTTTCATTGAAACACTAAAATATGCCCAAAAAAAACATAAATTAAATATTTGTATTCATAGAGACACCTGGATGGCATTTATTTCAAGGAATGCTAATTTTTTTTAATGAAGCTATAATTTTGAGAGCATTACTTGCACACTATTGCACCTATTAAGTTTTTCAATGTAATTAACTTTGAAAATGAAGCTCGTTTCTGAAGCCAATCTAGTTTATAGGTCAAAACAAAGTTTCAATGTTCAAAACTAAGAAGCCAATGAGAAATGTCCACCTGTGAATTAATGGGACCAATGTAACGGCATGATGTCATCTAAACTGGGACCCATTTCCCGCCGTTTCACTTCATCGAAGTCACGCAACCCATCACTTGTACCGTTTCTTTCGTTCTATATATATATATATATATTTTTTCCCCCCTCTTTATTTAGAAAGATAACAATATTATTTATTATAAGAATATATATATATATAATAACATAAATGTGCATTTGTTAAATATCTAATATATACTTTTATAATATATATATGTGAAATTTTTAATAGTATTATTTTTATTGTGTTTTTCCAAGAATAGAAATATATTTAATATATATATATATATATATAGAGAGAGAGAGAGAGTAACGGCGCGCGCCGTCCGGGGCGTTGTCCAGAGGATGCGGTGGTAGCGGGAAGCAGGGGGGTGTTGACACGCCGCAAGCCTTTCTTCTTTGTTTTCTTTTTGGTTTGAGAGCGTTACATGTTTTTTTTAATTATTATTATTTTTAAATTTTAATTTTTAAGTTGAGTTGGAGCATTGAAGTTGGTGTTCCTACTTGCTATTCAACGACTACTCACTAGTCATTGTTGGAAATGCTTCATCTTTCTTCAATCTCTTTGCCACGTGTGATACTTCTTTCTGTGTCCCTGCTTTATTTATTTATTTATTTATTTTGTGGGAAGTTATGAGGGGACAAGATGGAATGGATAAATTTTAAATATATTTTATGTAATTCAATGATTTTTTTTTAATGAATATTCTTATTATGAGATGAATTTAAAAATATATAAAATTTAAATTAAATGTCACTTTTATTTTTTTAATCACTGTGGTAATGACCGAACGATAAAGACAATTGACTCATATATGTAAGATATAGTTAAGAGTTTGTTAATAAAAATTATGTGTTTATGATGGTTTATTTACATTGTCATATGTATAAATAAATTATGAGATAATATATATAACCATAATAAAGAAATAATATTATTTTTATAATATACTCTACATTTTAAATAAATATACGAGAATAATAAATTTTCTGAAAGTGTACACAAATATAAATTTTGCTATAAGAGTTAGCCAGAGATTGTAAATTTCTCTTACACAAAGTCATCATGGAAGCAGTAAGTTAAAAAGAAAAATAGAACATAAGTTGCATGCACAAGCTCAAACATCATCACAATAACCAAAATGACATTAAAAGAAAAAAAAAACATTAGTTTAAAGAGCAAGGAGTCAAAAACAATGAGGTCAAACAAACAAACATGAAGATTTGTTCCCAAAGTGAGTGATGGAATGGGAATTGAAAAGCTTGGAGCCTTGCAAAATGCAAATGAGAAAGCTCAAAAGAATGGTTGTGCATGGAGTCAAAGGTGGTGGGGCCCAAGTTACAAGTCTTTGTCTTCTCCATTCGTGCGGTCAACGCATGGGAATCACAAAGCTTGCAGAGCTTGCTTCTGACTTTTTGTTATCCAGATTTCCGGTGGACTTTAATGAGTTTTTAATGCCAACATGTCACCTTAAACAGGTGCAAAACAATGCACTTGTTCTTATGTATGTTGCCTTTTCTAAACATATGCTTCCATAGCTTTCAAGATGTTCAATTTTGAAACTTGAGATGCATGTTTAGGGGATTTTTATTTTTTATTTTTTTTATTTTTTATATTATTATAGTTTTTATGTTGATCATACAGATGATCATGTTAGTGTGTAAAGGGAGAGCGTATGTTTGGATGGGAGTTTATAGGTGTTAAAAAATAAGCATGACAATATATATATATATATATATATAATATTAAGAAAACTTTATTTTTAAAATATTACATGGGGAAAATATAAAATAACACTATATTGATGTAATATTGCTTTTCTCAATGACATGGATATGGATAGTTAACATTTCCGTAATTTTTTTTTCTTCTATTAATCTCCAAACCTAACCTAAATCCAAAACGCAAGATGCTAAAACCCTGAACTTCTAAAATTTAAATCTTAAAAAACATGAGAAAAAACTACATTTATTTTTTATTATTTAAGAGAAATAAAAAGAGATTATGAGAGAGAATGATGTGAATGCCAACTTGGCATTTACTTCATTAATAAAATTAATTAAAAAACTATTTAGAAACCCTACATACATATATCATTATTCAAACGTATGTCACAGAGAATATTGAACTTGCTATCTTTTTAAGAGGATGGTTAATATTTCATTTTCTTTTTTTATCTCAAAGGTTAAGTGTTTGACTTCATAACTTATCTATGGTTACAATATGTATGTATATATATATATATATATATATATATTAAGATTCAACATTGTGTAACACGCAAAACTCTGAAAAAAACAAAACAAGAGAAATGTTTTATAAAAAAACACTTTAATAGATGTATGTATATAGATTGATTATGATATTTTTTCTAAAACTTAAATTTAGTCAAGATATGTAATCTGATTCTTATAAAATAAATACAATGATAAAGTAAATAAACAACAGCTATTTTTCAGTATATATAAGCTAATAATTAATTAAACCACATAATAAAAAAAATAATCACATCATAGTATCACATATATACTTTTCAGTATATATAATTTTACTAATAATTTTATTTAATAAATAGCATGAAAAATGAAGGGGAAAAACTATTAACGAGTATTTTCACGGGCTTGATGTCTGAAAAAGCAATAACAAGCCCGGCCGAAAAAATTAAGTCTGGTCAAGTCATACGGGCTAAAACTTAAATTCGGCCCAGGCCCATCAAGTCTCCCAGCATGAACGAACGATCCGGTCCTCCAGCCACGACCGCAAACCCTAACCCTAACCCTAACCCTAATCTTATGGATTCCGACCACCGTCCTCCCTCCGCGTTCTCCTCTCCCATCCTCCGCGTCGACGGCGATGAAGACGATGATGAAGAGGAGGAGGAGGTCAAGCACGAGCTCAACCCCTCTTCTTCACCTTCTCACGATCCCGATCTCGCTCCCAATCCTCAGCATCGGCCCTTCGTTGATCCATCCCCTCACATCTCCTCCCAGTTCTACACCTTCAACCGTGACTCCCATTCTCTCATGGTCCACTGCATCCTCGAGGGCCGCATCGCCTCCGCCGACGAGATCCGCGCGGCGACCCCACGTCCCGTCCTCAGATCCTGGCGCTCCGTCTGGAAGGACCGGAATGAGGATACTGCCTATCTCACCGCGTGGAAGCGTATTCAGGACAAGCTCCACGCCGGCGTGGGTGGCATGCTTTTCTTCAAGAACAATCCCACGCAACGCGTCTCCCATGTCGAACAGTGGCAAGACATCGTCGTCGCATCCCATGCTGACGCCGACCTCCGCCACCTAGGTCTTAAGGAGACCGTCGATCGCATCAAGCAGTCGTGGACTGTGGGCGCTAAGTTCTACGGCATTCCCGAGTCGTTCATCCGTGTCTGCCTCGCAGCTTGCCCTCTTTGCTCCTCTCCCTCCCTGGTCTCTGGCGGTGCCCGGTCCAAGCGGCGGCGGTTCGAGTATACCGAATCTTTAGACGTGCCTGCGCGCGATGTGCCGCGGCAGTTGCAACAGCTTGCGGCGAAGCACAAGGTGGTGCTTTGCATCCGCCAGAAGTATATTAGGTACAAGCCCTTTATGGCGGAGGTGAAGGACTATGCTTGCCACCGTGCTGGGGAGCCGTCGGCCTCTGCTTCTTCATCAAAGAAAGCCCGGGTGTTGAAGAGGGAACCCTATGCCTCCAAGCGGTGTGGCTGTGGCTTCCGCATTCGTGCCATTGTTCCGATAACCAATTATAATGAGAAAGAGAAGACTTTTGTGTACCAAGAGGAGGGCACTGCAGTGTTCAAGATGTATGCGGTGCACACCGGGCATGAGCCTGGGCCTTTAGACGGGAATGCGAGGATCATTCATAGGTTGGTCGGTAGCAAAGGGGGTTTTGATCAGGACCCAGAAGTTTATGGTGTTAGAGAAGAGATGGAGCCTGAATCTTTTAGTGGTCTTCTTTGCAAGGATGATGGTGGGGATCCACATTTTGTGGTACTTCAGCAGGTGCAGCAAATTAGAGTTCAGACAGGTGTTTTGGAGGACAAGGTCACCAAGATGCCTCAAGAGTTGCTTGGTTCACTCTCCAGAGAGCTCTCTGATATCTTGCATAGAATTAGAAGTTTGGCTGGGCAACAACATTCAGATGATGCACTGGTAATTGGTGATGATGAAACTGGGCATTGGGTGAATGATCATAACCACCATCTTGATGGGCAGGGAAGTGTTTTTGTTAATGGAAACAGTCTCATGCAAGAAGATGAGACTGATTTTGATCAAGCTCTAGGGGATATTGTACCATGGGAGAGGATGTCTGCAGAGTGCCAGGAAAGGAAGATTCTTATGAGTGAGAGCTGCAAGGCGGAGAAATGGTTGATGAAGGAAGACTGCAGTGACTTTGATGAGAAGAACATTCTCAATTGCGTTGAGGAAGAGGACGCCAAATTGATAAAGCCTTTAAGGCATGATGACACCATAATCAGTGATCCGAATCTTGTAGGGATGCAGGTGGATGGTTTCTATCACAACAATGCTAAGTGGTATGATTCACCAGATGGTTTGGATCCTGGTGGGGAATCTGTGGGTGGTGGATTTAGGCATTGAAGGATAGCGCCAAGAAATGCTCAAAAGGGATACAGGAAGTGGGTTTGTAAATTCTGTACACTAGAAGAGTTTTCACCAACTCAAGTTATTAGCATTTTTAGTTTGAAGTTTCTTGTGGGTGCCCTGTTGGATGTTCTATGTGCAGGTGGCCTTTTACAAACAAATGATATTTACCAGTAACTTTGAGAATATAAAGTGTTTTATTCAATGACTCTGCTGCCCTAATTGATTTTATTTTGTGAATTTGGTTATGTCTGAATGTTTGATTATCAGCCTTATTTAAGAAACAATCTTTACATTATTTTAAGAATGGGTATAGATGAATTTGTTTAATGCAGTAGTTTATAGTTTCCTTCTTCATATGCAAGAATGTGTATATGCCATTTGATCTCTAGGATCTTTTATGAGGTTATATATCATATGTAGAATATGATTGGTTACTCTTTTTTGCCATGTTGGGAGCAATTATTAGAATTTTGGAACTAATAGTTCTTTACCCTTGGATGACTTCGATAAAGCGCCAATCTGGGAACTCTGTTGAGTTTTGGTTTTGATTCATATTTTCATGATTTTTTGTTGTTTATATATTCTGATCTTCTATAGCCTTTTTTCATTTTTGTTGACTGCCCTCTCTGAAATGCTTTGATGCATGTGTGGTCCATTTTTTTGTTTTATTTTGATCTCTTTAATATTGTATTTGCAATGATCAGTATGGTGCTTCTGTTCCCAGGCTTAGTACTGCAGGCTCTTTTATGGCACTTAAAAGAATTATTGCTGAAGACTCTATAGCGTCAACCGCAGGGCCATGTAACGGATTGGGGGTTACTTGCATAATGATTACTTCTTTCCACCTGTTGAGATGACTGATTAGTGATATATCAAAAATTAATTCATACAGGTGCAAAAGTTTTGATTGGTTTTAATGCGAGATGGATATTGCTGTTCATTACATTTTCTATTTTGGCCCAACAAGGTATACCTTTTCTTTTTTGCTTTTTATTTGTCTGCTGGTAGTGATTGTTCCATTGACATGGTAAGGCCTGGATTTATCTTTGCTGTACTTTAGAACGTTTGATTAGAAAAACCTCAAATAATGTTCTTGAATGTTAAGTAGCTTATTTTATTATTTTAGACTAAATGCAGATACAAATTTTTGATCCCATTACTTCATAATATAAGGTTCTCTGTTACTTACACAATCTCTTGCTATTCAATGTTTCAATTTAAATTCAGTCTATTGGGTGGTTCATACTTAATTAGCTACCTTATGGTTTGCTGTTTATTAGCTGAAAACTCTTTTTTTGCATGTTGTCACTTTGGTTTTATCTTGTGAATATGCTCTCGTCCACAAACTCAGTCATGAATTTACTACTAGATGTCACCCTTAAGTGTACACGCCTTATGAGGATCTTTTGTGCTATTCGTTGCTGCTAATTACATTGCCATGGGGCATGAACCTATTTCATCTGAAGTGAGTCCCACTGGAATGTTTCTCTGTTTAAATTTAGATTTCTTTTCATGTTGCTTGGCACTGTTAGCAACAACTGGGTTTTTGTCATTGATATGAGACTGTTAGCAACTGAAATCATCTGAGTAGTGCATTGCACTGTTGCCACAGGCATTTTTTATCCGATCATCATTTTTTGCCTTTTAGCAAGCAATTTTGGTCAGCCATCTCAAATTCGAATTCATTAGCACTTGAGAATGAAAAACTAGGGTTAAAAAAATAGAGAAAAGGAGAAGTCGTATGTCATTCCCACGGGCTATAGCTCTTAAAATTTAACTCATGGTTTATTTTTGTAATTTCACATATTTGCAAGTCTCAAAATGATTTCAGTTTGTGAGTTTCATTTTTGTAGCTATGCATATGTTTATACTTTAGAGGACTTATAGATTTGCCTGTTATTATATATCTGCTTTGTGCAATTGTTCAATCTGTTTTACTAATGTTCTGTATGTATCATTGTAAATGGGTGTGGAAAATGCCACTGTAAGTACATACTGCTGGATATGTCTTATGTTTGTTTCTGGCAATTGGCTATGATGGCTAGCTTGGTACTGCTGTGCTGTTGTCTGGCCGTGGATGGCAATAATTGAGACCTATGTAGCATAATACATATTGGTTGTCAAGGCCGCATTTCAGCTCAAAATGTCCAGTGAAGATAAAGTCTGCTATATACTCAGAGCTTTGGTTTTTTAGATTCATTGAATTCTTATTTCTGAACTTCACCATGTTGCAAACTCTTAAAGCATTTGTGTGGTGTTTGCAACTTGACGTCCAAATTACCCATTGTCCCATTTATTGCCTTGTTGTAGTAAATATAGAATGGAAGCCTTAGTTATATACTTATATAGCTTTATGGGCATTGATTGGGAAATTTGGTGCTGATGAATATTGTAAATTGTAAATTTTGAGGCTATTTAATTCTGTGAGATACAGTGATCAACTTATTCACTTGGTTGTGGGTGCAGGACGATTAAAGCATAAGCACTGATGTTTGGTGAGCAGCTTGAAAGCGGCCAGCTGCCTTTTTAAGGCCCGTCTTCAGAAAACTGTGAAAGGTCAGATCTCCCTGGCATTCTTTTGTTTCTGATTTTCTTACTTTATGTTGTTGCGGATTTGCATCATGAATTTGCTCACACAACATCTAGTGTCCCACCTGAGACCACAGTGGGAGACTGTGATCTGTCAACACTGTTGAATATGATTTGCTTATTAATGAAGAGTGCCTTTCAGATATCAGATGACAGATTTCTGCTAGATCTTTCTCAAGCCTTGGGCATGGTTTGTACTCTGCAGTTTCCTCACTCTAGGGCTTTCTACGTAAGACTTGAATGGCCATAAGGCATCTGGCTCCTTAAAAACAACCTTATCAGACGGGGATATTTCAAAAACTTTGGAGTTTGATTTTGATTTTTTTTTTGTTAATCTGTTACTATAATTACTGGATGATTCTTGACCATTCCAGGCTTGCAGAGTCTTCCGAGTGTTGGACGTCACAGTGGTGATTCTTAATAGTTTGTATGCAAATGGACCCACGAAGATATCGTGTTTATATCATTGTTGTCCTGACTGCATTGTTTCCATAGACCAGCATCAGTATTTTGGATCCAAGCTGTTTCTATGGGCCATATAGGTTTTTTTCTCGTGATCTTTAGCCAGAACTCAGAAGTGTGTGGAAAAGTTTCAGGGTCGGTTGTCGGATAACTAGCTTCAGGTAAATATATGTACTCGTGTTTTCAAATCGATCTTTTCTATTTAGAGCCAAAGTCCTCAGTTAGAATGGAACCTTTAATACCAAGTGTTACTGAAGCCCCAGGAGCTGCATAGGAATTAATTTTTCCTGTGTTTGGATCATAAATTCATTAACCAGTTAGATTAGATCAAATCATAACAACATGAATTATAGTGATTATGATTTGGACAATTCTCTGAATGCCGTTATTTGAGAGGTTGCTTTTACATTTCTGTCGGTTCTTAATGTTCTTTTTTCCGTACGACTATTCTAACCGATTTTAGTGGTCCATAATTATGTTTTCTGCATATGTTTCACATGAATAATTCCATTATTTTCTCTTGGAACTTTAGCTTATTCCTTTAAACAATGATAATGAAGTTACAATCTATTGACTTATCAGGTGATCTGAATAATAATGCTCAATTTATATGATGACACATTCAAGTGGAGCTTTCATCCATCTGTTTATTTTCATACAAATTTGCAGAAACATTTTTTTAGTTCTTTTACTACTAACTAAATTGCCTCCCAATTCTGAATGTTTTTCCAAGGTCTTCCCACTAGTTAGTATTGTCATTGAATTATGCATCACATGCCATATGCCATTATTAGTTGTTGTTGTTGTTGTTGCTGTTCACTCTGTTCTTTTTGGCTTTGTGAGAAATCAGAATTAGTGATTAGAAGTTCACATGTATTCTTCTGACAATGGTCTTAATGTGAAAGCCCATGGGAAACCTCCTTTCCAATTCCAACTATTATTATTATTATTATTATTATTATTCACACCATTATTGCATCAACATCTTGTCTTCCCTCTCCATCTCCTTTTAATTGTTTTGGTGTCTTTTCTTGGAAATAACTTGTCATGATGTTGTTATTTATGTTTAAATTCTAATAAGTTAAATTTTCTTTTTATTTTTCTTGGCTCTGTATATTTATTTAAATAAAAGTCAAAATAAAATAAAATAAAAATTGTGTGGGCGGGAATTGAACAGCTTATTCAAAGTTTGGAAAATCGGGTGAACGGCGGTGATACGACTCGACCTAACAAAGGGATGGCCACGTGGCTTCATTTCCAGCTTTGGATGCCGAGTTGTCTCCTCGTACCTTCAGTTGTTACGTCCCTTTGTATAAGTGGGTCCCACCCTACAAACCCCACACCCCCCACCCTTTGGTCCTCTCCAAAGGTCACTAATTCTCTCGTCCACCACGTCATCCTCACGTGCCGCTTTCCCGCCACCCGATGCCGATCCACGCCGATCTCTTCATCCACTTCTCCTCCTCATTTCGCGCCAACCCATTCATCCCTTTCCCGCCCTTCAAAATATTTCACAATTTTTTTAATTTGCCATCCCTTTTGAAAAACAGCGAAATTACTTAATTCTCCCCCTTTTTTTTTAATAACAAATCCTAATTCTCTAATATAATATAATATAATATAATATAATATAATATATTTATTTTTTGCAAAGTAGTCAGACCTGACCCGGGGATTGACCCGACCAGATCCAGGGGTCGATGGGTTCGACCAAATTGAACCGGAGTCAACAATAAAATATTAAAAAAATATATAATAATTAATAATGATAAAAAAATAATATAACTTATATTTTAATAATTAAAAATCATAAATAATTAAATATAATATTTAAAATTTTAATTTCATATAGTTTTCTTGATATTAAAAAATACCTTAAATAAAATTAAATGTAATATTTAAAAATTTAATTTTATGTACCATCAATCCATTCTTGATTTTTTAAAATCATAAATTTTTTTAAAAAAAACAGGTTTTTAGTGAAAACTTTACTTTTTGAAAAAAAAATAATAAATGACTTTATTGAGGGGTAAATAAATACAAAAATAAAAGGAGTTTGAAATATTTTTAAAATTCTTATTTAATTAATATTTTTTGAAATTTAAAACCCCTTGTTGTTAACGCCGTTTCGTCGCCGTTGCTCATGGGCGGGTGTCAGTGGTGGTCACATGACAGTCAGTCAGATCTGGAACAAGGCTCGCATGCTGCGCTCACGCGACACGTGTGCGATGTTCTTTAATGCATGCAATTGTTCAAACACGTGCACCGCTCACAAGTGTGACCTTACTCCGACCTTCCACTAAGATGACGACACGTCATTATCACTCTTAATCATTGTTCAGCGAGAGTCCGAATGAGTAATACTTCAATGAATTGAAATTAAGGAATATTCCAAAGACTATGTTAGATTCTACCAGAATCTCAACCACATGCCTACTCTATTCCGTCCGTCTCTAAACTCTACACTACTGTTACTTAATTAATAATCAGAGATTAATTAGTAAATAATAATAATAATAATAATGAGGGCAGGACGGTAATTTGAGGCAGGTTAGTTAAAAACTGGCAGGCGTGGCGGTCGTACACCGATATCCCAACGACCTTGGGGACGTGGGCAGAAAACGCAGCGGGCAACACGTGGGGACCATTATGCCCTTGTCTAATGCTTGCGGATCAAGCCACCTTCCACTCCACCCGCACCAACAAGCCGCCACGTGTACATCGCGATGCGTTATCACTAAACAAATAACGCTATGTAAACATGATGCGCTTTGGTGACTAGCTTGGGAGGCAAGCAAAGCACGCTGGAGTCCACGTGGAGGGATTTGGTTCTGCCACGTAGGATGAATTTTTGACCCGGGGTCAGGAGTAGGGTGACGGCCAGCTGGAGAGTAGGTCAGGCTCGCTGCCCTTGCCCATGTGATGTTTCCGTTTCCCTAAAGTTTCCCAAGTTTAAAATATTCGTATCCGTTTCCCAATGGGTGGCATGCCATTGGGAAACGCGTTTTGCTTTTTTTTTCCCCCGATCTCTACATAGAAATAGAGAAATTGTTCGGCGATTTGAACTAAGGATCGGGACCTTGGTTTCTCTGTACTTGTTTCACTGTTTCTCTCCTCGTCGGCGACGCCTGCCTGGAGATATTTAAGGGAGTGGAGGGCTTGTGCTTTGAGGTCTCATCGCTGGCCGGAGAAGGAAATGGAGTGGTCTTTGGATGAATACGAGAAGCTTGTCATCCGGATGAACACCCCCAGGTTGAATTTTTGGAGTTTTTTGATGGTGGTTTCGTTGTTTGGAGCTTTGTTTTGATGATTTTAATCTGGAACTGTGATGCAGAGTTGTGATTGATAATGCTGTGTGCCCGGCGGCGACGGTGGTGAAGGTTGATAGTGCGCGGAAGGATGGGGTGCTTCTTGAGGCGATTCAGGCGCTCATGGATCTCAATCTGTCTATCAGGAAGGCGTATATGTCCTCTGATGGTCGCTGGTTTATGGACGTCTTCCATGTCACTGATCGGTTTGGCCGCAAGCTCGATGGCCGTGTTATACCTTACATCGAGGAGTGTCTTGGCGCCGGTCCTGCATCTCGCTCCGACACCATGGAAGGTGTCACTGTTCTCGAGTTAAGCGGTACTGATCGCCCTGGCCTGCTCTCCGAGATCTTTGCTGTTCTAGCTGACCTCCAATGTGGAGTCTCCGACGCCACAGTCTGGACGCACAACGGCCGTATCGCGTCTCTTATCTTCATCACAAACGAAGAGGATTCTGGCTTCCCCGTCGCCGCCGACTCCCGGAGGCTCCAGCGCATCGAAGCGAGGCTTCGGAACGTGCTCAAAGGGGAGAACGATATCCGCGGGGCGCGGACCGCGGTGTCGTCGTCGTTGGCTCTCGGGATTCATCCTGACCGGAGGTTGCATCAGATGATGTTCGAGGACCGCGATTACGAGCGGATGCCGTCCGGTGACGAGTCGTGGTCACCACCGTCCGTCTCCGTGCAAAATTGGGTCGAGAGGGGGTACTCTGAAGTGAACGTCCAGTGCCGGGACCGTCCCAAGCTCTTGTTTGACGTTGTTTGCACGTTGACGGACATGGAGTATGTTGTGTTTCACGGGAGGATTGATACTGATGGAGATCGAGCTCATCAGGTGGCTCTCAATCAAATTTGTTCCTTTTTTTATGCATTTTGGTTCAATTATATGCGTTGCTTATCTGGTAATTGGGGGGGATTTTTTTTCATAATAGGAATTTCATATCAGGCATAAAGATGGAAGTCCTATCAGTTCAGGGGCGGAGAAACAACGAGTGATTCAGTGTTTGCAGGCTGCCATTGAACGAAGAGCATCCTCGGTACTAGCTAATGCTTTTCTCTTTTATTTTTGGGCTAATTTAAGTTTTCATTTTGCCAATATTCTTGATTGTTTGAGGATTACATATGAGATTCTTGTTTTGTTTATCTTACTGGATTTTTAGTGGAATTTTTTAGCCTTTTTGCTGCTATTTGGGCTGCAACAGTAAATCCAATCTCTGGTTTTGTTTCTGTTTCTATGCGTTTGAGAAAATGATAATTACTAAAAATGGTGTGGTTTCCCATATTCTTGATTGTTTAGTTGATTGGGCTTTGAATTATTATTATTATTTTTAATCTAATTAAATTTAGTTCATTGTTTATTGGTTTCACCCATTTTGTTGAATTTAAGGCCAGTGCTCCTGCATGTGAAGAGAATAATGTTTCCCTCTTCTTCAAATCATTGACTCTTTCGTTGTGACTTTTGACGGTGCACAGATTCTTCATTCAATTGAACTCGCCTTGCTTTAATTATTCTTGGCTTCTGATTATTAACTTGGTTTTTATTATAATAATAATTCAATTTTATTGACTTCTGAGCCTTGGTTTTGTTATAATAATGAAACATTTTCGTTTTATGTGGAATTTTACTATGCTATTTTCTTGTATTTTAGTTAACCAAGCGTGTTATTTAATTACAGTACTGAAAGATTACCATCCAATTCCACATTGTAGTACTGTGCTTTCTTTTCTGAAAAATTAGCCAACTAATCAAAGTCCATATGGTTTATTCCCAGCACCAAGTTACTAAAATTCTGCTCGCTTCTTACTATCAGGGATTGAGGCTAGAGCTCTGTACAGTTGACTGCCAGGGTCTACTCGCCGATGTAACTCGAACATTCCGTGAAAACGGGCTCTCAGTGACAAGAGCAGAAGTATCAACCAAAGCGGAAATGGCCAACAACGTGTTCTATGTAACAGATGCCGCGGGGCGGCCAGTTGATCACAAGGCAATCGATGCTGTCCGAGAGAGAATTGGAATGAGAATCTTGACAGTGAGCGAGGAACCTCAACCAAGATTATGCCAGAAGAGATCCGACAATGAGGAAGCCAGTGGCATTGGTCTCTTCTCCTGGGGTAGCATAGTGAAGAGAAACCTATTCAATTTAGGACTCATCAGGTCCTGCTCTTAAGAGAATACCATATATACCTTGCTTCAATTTCAAGACTCTGCTTTGTGGTCTGTAGATAAAGAACGTGTACCAACTAGCAAGTGAGAAGAAGAGGGAATTAAAGAAAGGATTGTGATACTTGATATTTGTTATATAAGTACCAATTTGGAAGAGGCCCCAGTTGGATTTGATTGGTTTATGGCTATTGGATATCTTGGGGGGGGGCCAATTTATACAAGATATATATATATATAGATATATATTAGTGTTGTAAAAAGTACAAATTAGGGCAGTGTTGTTATATAATCTCGCAGGTGGCTGGCTCTTTGTCTCTGATTGGGGTTTGTATGCATACGTACACTGGTGCACAGGTCTTACTTTGTACATAAAAAGCCAGTTTGTGTATAAATTTCAAAGTTCACAACTTGTGTTAGTTTGTCTTTGTTTGTACATATCCAACTTGAATATATAGTACTGATGCTTTTGTAGTCTTTGGAGTTGATGGGTGGGAAAAAGGGTTTCTCTCTGTACGGTGCCAACTTGAATTCAATTTGGTTGTCATCTCTCTCTCTCTCTCTCTCCTTAAAGGCTGTGGGAGAAGGATCACGTATGATCATGTTATGTGGTTTGCTTTTGTGATTCTAATTTCTTTGATAATATATTTTTTAAATTTTATATTTAACATACTGCATTCAATCCTTTTTACTTGTTTGTTTTACTTAATTTATATAAATTTTTTATTTAGTTATTTTATCTAATTTAGATGAATTTAAAAAAATCGGTTGAAGTTAGTAGGTAATTTAAATTTTACATAAAAATTATTAATTTTTTAAAATTATTTTTATTTAAAATATGTTTTAGAAAAATGTGTAAAATATAATTTATTAGAATATTAAATATAGAGGGTAAATTTTAAAAAATAATATTTAATGTTTCATAAATTTTTAGATAGACAAATTTAATTGATCAAATAAAATTTTTAAAATGTGACAAGTACAAAAGAGGGAGTATATTTTTTATTGATTAAAGTATTTAATTTATACATCAAAGTATTAAAGGTTCGGTTTTCTCCCACTTCTTCACTTGAGATCTATACTGTAAAAACAAAAATTATGCATTTTTATTACAAAAATCAGGAGTGCAATAGAATAATTTCAATGTTTTGATCACCAATAAATAATAGAAAAGTAATAATTCATTTCCCTCTCCTACATGAAATAATGAAATATGAATAAGAACAGACCATTTATTCACATGCATGATATATAGGAATCAATGAATCAAATACTTTAGTTTGATGATGAAATGATTGTGAGCTCAGCATGCTTGTTAGTGCAGATGCAAGCAAGAAGTGCTTGGTGGAAACAATGTGTGGAAAGTGGCACTTTGGGATCTAATTCTCAAGAACCAAACACACCACAAAATCTCTTGCTATCTCATGCTTCCTTTTATGTTTATATATATATATATGTTTATATATATTCATATGAGCTACTTAATCTTATTCTATTCTTATTCTATTTTGTAATTTCTATTTGGCCTTCCACATCACAAGAACCTAATTGTTATTATAATTATTATTATTATTATTATTATACAAGAGTGGAAACCAAGTTGTTAACTTTTTTTACATTTTCATGTTTAGATTAAACCAAGTAAATATGGCAAAGATTTTGTTGGTTCAGGTCATAATCTAACTTTCATATTAGGATGCCAACTTTCAACTCTAGTGTTTGGATATATTCTATTTATTTATTTATTTTTATTTATGGTGTTTCATTCATTGAAATTCTCTTATGCCACTTGATATTAAATTTATAAATTATTTATTTTATGTTATTTGAATTGTTGATTGATAATATTTGGGATCCAAGAAAAAACAAATTCAACAAACATATTTACTGTTAATTATAGTGAATATTTATATCTATCAAGAGTTTATACGAAAATTATTTTTTAATTACCTGAATCTAAAAAAAATGTATTTGTCTTATTTACATTAAATAATCTATTTTTAAATAGAGTTTTTAAGATTTTTATTTGATTAGAGATATCTTTTTTTTTTAACTCATCTTAAATTATAAACCTAAAAAATAATAGAGAATACAATAATTAGTATTCCAACGAATCTCTTTTTAAAGACAACAAAATCACCCAAATAATCTAGATTGATTTATATATATATATATATATATTGATAGCGTCTATGCTTTAAAACATTCCAACAAAAAACATCAGCTGTTTACAACTCATACATTGTAAATTCTTCATTCTCATTTTGAAATATGAAAGAGACTTGAATGCTTTCTTCCAATTTATTTCTAATTGCAATGTATAACATTAATTAATTTCCTTGTTCTTTCCTTCTCTTTGTACTCTTCCAACAAATGCCATTCCCTCCTAAACTTTTTTTCATTTATATATACATATATTTGTTTGGATTCAAAAAGTTATAGGATTCCTAATGATTTGTCCAAATGGAAGCAATGTGGAGAATATAAATTAGCCAAACAAATTAAAGGTTTTAAAAGGTGCAATGATAAAGTAACAATGATAATAATAAATAAAAACCATTTAATGATCAATGTTAACTTATCCAAGCTACTGTTCACTGTCATATTTTCATTGCTATTTATTTATTTATTTATTTATAAATTAGTTAATATGAGCTCTTTCTCATAGTGGTGGCCACCTTTCTAACAGGACCACATAATATATATATATATAAAGCATGGATTTTTTTAATTACTATTGCTCACATTTTTTTTTAAACCTTATTTATTTGTTGCTAAAGATGTGTGAAAACAAGTTCAAGTTTGAAAAGCTTGCTGAGTCTTTAGGTATTAATCAAGTCAAGTCCATACAAGGATTGGGTAAACAAAAGATGATATATAAAAATGTTGCAATTAGAGTAAAATATAAGCGAAACCATAAAATTGATGTTTTAATTTCTTAATTAAATGAAAAAACAGAGTTTAATCAAGAAGAAACTCTTTGGCTTAATTTTCATGTTGATTATTACGACATGATGTAATTTGAAAGGTTTGATGTTTTGCATGGTCTTGAGGACAAAGTTTTCATTCTCAATTAATTAATATCAAATTAATATAAACTTATCTATCAAACAACTAAACATATCCATAAAATCTTACCAACTTATTTTCATACTTTTTTTATAATGAGAAACTAATAAAATGTTTTTTTCAAGCATTTGGACAAAACACAAAAGTACCCCTATTTTTTTCATTGTTATGAAACACATTGAGCATATTCCAAAGTCCCAACAATTAGGGGGAATTATTCTTCTTATTGTCTATGTTTTTCTTCCCCTCCCATTATATCAATAATGAAAGTTTATATGCTTAAAAAAATCATATTGTGATTCTAGTGTATAAATAATAATATACATTTTAAAATAAATAGAGAAATCAATGCAATAATAATTGAATTTTAAAAAAATGTTTTTTATTACTGCCATGGATGATTATTCTTAATTGAAAAATGATCCTCTATGATCTTAGGATCAATAAGAGGTTTATATTCTAATCTTACAATAAAAATATGATTTCGGCTGAATAACTAAATATTTTTCTTATGTATGAAATTATAAATGCATGAATACAATTAATTCAATATTCTAAACTTTGTTATTCTAATTTAAATAAAAGCCCAAAGCAGAGAAGAGAATATAATCTACAAAGTCCATGCATGTCTCTTACTTTCAGAATTCCACAAGGAATCTTGCATCCATCTTGAAAACATTGCATCTTTAATTTGGTGCATCACTCTCTTTATATATTTATTTTCTTGCCAGCTAGGGCCCAGGTGCAACTCCAAAGTTTATTTTTTTCATTCGTAACTTAACTATAGTCTTATTTTATTTTAATAACCAAACTTTAATTTGCATTAAAATAATCATTCATCTTCAATTTTATTTTACTAGGCAATTACTTGATTGATTTGGGGACCAAATAGCCGATGTGGCACCCAAAAAAACTTCAAGTTTAATGATATGTTTAACTTAAGTAGGACGCTTGATGTATCATAGAGAAACTGACACAGATTTTTCAGGTACCACATAAGTATTTGGTCCCAAAATCAATCTAGTGACTGTCCAATAAAATAAAATTAAAAATGACTGATCATTTTGATATAAATTAAAGTTCAGTTACCAAAATAAAACAAGATCATAGTTAAATAATTTATGAAAAATTTAACCCCTCCAAGCTATGTATCATTATATTATATTACATATATATTATGATATTTCTTAATTTGGTGCCTTTGCATGGATTCCAATCTTAGTTGGTACATGCTCTTTTCTCTAATGCTGATTAATTCCTCACAACAATTTGGAGGAATCTAAGCATTAATTTCCAATTTTCCATGAAGCCTTGCATTATGTTCTGATTCTTTTAAAGAAAGAGGTTGTCAAAATGTAGATATTTTTCTAGTTATATTTAAAAGGCAATACTGATGATATATATATATATATATACACACACACTTGGAGTTTTATTTAGATATAGATGTTTATATACCCAGTGCCACTAAGGCCTGTTCTAAGGGCCTTTGGGCCACTATTTATATATATATATATATATATATAAAATGTAATTTATTATTTTTAAAAAATAATTCAAAAAATGTTACAATTTAGCATGTTAGATCCGTAATTTATGTACTAATCACCCCAACGAGGCTTTTAGCATTCACGGAATAAAACGTATTAGCTGTTCATTAGATAGTAAAGATTGGAGAAAGATAATGATTTGTTTATAAAACCATTATTTTTAAAAATAAAATTTTTAAAAATAATTTTATTTTATTTTTATTGGGAAATATGAATAAGAATGGATCAAACTTTGAAATTTTGATTAAGAAAAAATAATAAAATACTAATTTTTCTATGGTAGCAATGGCTCCTGAAAACTTTCTTATTATAAATATATATAAAGAAGAGCTAAATAAAAGACAAAGTAATTAAATAAATAAAAAAAACAACATATCCTGAGATACATCCACAATCTTATCAAAATCTTTATTACAATGAAAAAAAAATTATAAAAATTTATAACGTCTACATCTAGCGTTGCATTTGCAACAACTTTAACGCTGGTCAATAAATATTTTTAAAAACATAATATAAATGCTCATGCCCAAATACATTTATATATATATATATATATATATATCTATATATAAAATAGCAAACGTTTCCTAAAGTGCACGCAATGTTATTTTGGTCAAATTAATTGTTTTATATTATTATTCATCAAGTTATATAATTAAAAAAATAAAAGTTCAAATTTAAGCATTCAATGGGCTGATTTGCAAAGGCCCAACTATTTTAATTTAAGAAGTATTGATTTGGCCTTCTTATGGCCCACCAATGTGAGTTCCTCCTTCTTTCAAGGTTTTTTTTTTTATTTGTTTAATTTTTTTCGCAAGTTTTTTTTAATGAAAATTAAGTCTATATATATATATATATATGGAGTAATTGTTATAAATTAATTAATAAGAAAATAATTCAAAAATGGAAATAATTAATCATAAAAAAGGGGACCAGATTGGAAATATTCCAACAGTTGTTGAGCAACCGGGCCACCAGTCAAAGTAGACCGCCAAACTTAAGAAAAGGACATATTTAAAATTTTTTAAACATTCAAGGCTCTTTTTGCACAAGCTTTAATCAATTTAAAAATACGAGCCCCCACAAAAACTCCATTTTTAAAAATATTTTCATATATTTTTAATTAAACTCCCCGCGATGAACGCTTCAATATTTATTTCAAAATTCGAAACATATACCTCGATGTTTGCGGCTTTTTTTAATTAAAATATTAAATTCTTTTTTCACAAATACCCTTTTTATTTACTCGAATTTTATTACCTTAATTATTTTTCCAAAAAAAAATTTTTTTAATCCCTTTTTTCTCTCTCTTTGTGTCTCACTTTCCTCTCCGGATCCGAAGATCTTCAGACCGGAAAGCGGCGGGTTCGGCAACGGTTTTCCGATCGGTTTAAACCGATTTGGAGCGGATTGAACCGGATTCCGACCGGTTCAGTGAGAGCCGTACTGGTCCGAGAAATTGGCGGGAAATAAGGTTAGGTGAACGAGATGGAGTGGAGTTTCTCGAGTTTCAATGGCGGAAGCTCAGAGAAACCCTAGAAACTTGATAGGACGGGTGTGAGAGCTCTGTTGATTGCTTTCTGTGATTTTGATCTTTGTTGTGGTTGTTGTTCTAGGGCTTTTGTGGGTTTATCTATGAATGGAGGGAGTGGAAGAGTTAGCAGTTGGGTCGGTGGCGGCAACGGTGGTGGAGGGTTCCGGGACGAACCATCCGGTGGCTGCGGAGGTGAACAGCGAGAAGCCTAGTCAGGTAGAGGGAGTGGCTCCGACGCAGGTGTCGGCTCCGGCGCAGGTTTTGGCGGTGGTGCCAGGGACGTGGAGTGGGGTGATGGAGGGTCCGGCGAGGAAGAAGAGAGGGAGACCGAGGAAGTATGGGCCGGATGGGAGCTTGCTGGCGCCGTACACCGGGGACCGCCCGGTGACGGCGAAGAAGCGGAGTAGAGGGCGGCCAATGGATTTCCTGAAAAGGTCCCAACTTGGGTTTGAGATGGAATCTCTAGGTATGGTTTCTGAAAAAAAAAAAGGTTGCATGTTTTTTTCATGGAAATTGTAGTTTTGCTTTGTTTTATAAAATAATTATGATGCTATGATCACTGCTTGGGCTTCCATGCAAAAACTCCGCTTGGTAGGGATGTTATTTGAAGATAAAGCTTGGATTTTTCATTCTCTGGGACTTTTTCAAAGGGAATCATTTTGACTAATGTTTGAGATTTTTTTCTTTTTTTTGATCTTGGTGCTGTGATTAGTGTTGATACATACCTTGAAAAATTCGATTTTGGCGAACCTGAGGTTTTTTCTTTCTCTTCATTCATCCTTTGCTGTTTTTTCTCGTCTGCTTCTTCTTACGTCCTCTTTCTCTGTACTTTCCTTGCTTTCCAACTCTCTTATCTGAATCGGATATGATGTCCTGTGGGGCAACGCTTCGTGGGTTTGCTCCTTCCTCTTTGGTTATGCTTAAGATGCTACATCTTTTAGTTCATGGGGCCCTTTATCTGGGACTTGTTTTCAATGCCTTCCTGACGGGATTTCCTGTCTTTTAGGGAATCCTGTTTGTGCTCTTTGTTTCTTTGTAACTCTAACTTCTCCACCACACAAACCGTGGAGTTGTTGAGAGTTTGTTGGCTTATAGATTTATGCCATGTGGTCTTATGTGGTAAGTATCTGTCTCTGAGTCTATGCGTTCTATTCTTTTGTTTCCTCTGTTTTTCTTCTGTCCTGTTTGGATTTGGTCTTTGGTTTTCAATTTGGTTTATTCATCTGTGATGGAAGATGACACATGACAGTTAGTACAATGGCAGTGGGGCTTGCTGCACATGACTTGGAGTTTTGTTGTTTCTCTTGATGATGACTTCAAATTTAGGTTTTAGTTGGTGTTTAATTTTGACTCTAGCTACTCCATCCACCTTTATTTGTTATAAGAATCTAGTTTTTGGTTTGAAAGGGCTGAGAACGAATATCATTGTTTTGCATTATTGTCAATGATGTGAGTGCCAGAACAAAGCTATGATATTTTTGCTTTTTCCCTTATTGTTATCATAAGGTAATCTCTATTCTAAGTTATAACTGTTCATTGTGTTCACTAGTTCATTATCTTGCTCCGCGCTGAAAAAGCTTTTATCATTCTTCTTTCACCACTATTCTGGTTAACTCTGCGAATTGTTTTCTTCATTGTTTTTTACTTATTAGATGGTGCCATAGCTAGAACTAATTTACAAGAATTGTTAGTGCACTTCATCTCATTTTTTGTGCCCTTCCTCTAATATGTCTTTTCAATTGCATCTGGTGTCTGCAACTTTTCTAATTTGCACAAAGTTATATATTGCAGCATGCTCTGCTGGTACACATTTTACACCTCATGTCATCAGTGTGGCAGCCGGTGAGGTATGTCTTGTATTGAATCCTTCTTTTCATCTAACTTCAGTGAGCTTCCAAATATTACTTGTAGAGTAAGATATTTTAACAATGGCCTAATGATAGTATTTGTGTAATTCAGCATGCATGAAATCCATGGTGGCCAAATCAATGGAATTTTTGCCTTTTACCAAAAAGAAATGTTATATATTTCTCATTATTTTACAGCTGAAAATTTCAATATTTTGATTCATTCAGAATATTTTAGCATTGTTGTCAAAGGTTTTGTGATCTATAAAGAAAAATAAGCGGGTTTAAGCCGGATCTTTCCCTTCATTTGTCAAAAAAGTACCAATTCCTGGATTTAAATGAAATATTTTCACTGAAAAAATTTTTAATTCAAATTTTATAAAGGGTTTAACTGATTTTTTTCAAACTGTAAATCTTCTCTTATACAGTTCTCAACCTTGTCACATGTGCCCATTTGAATTGTAGGTTGGCCTCATACTAGTCTCTCTTCCTCACCTGGCCTTCCACCTTTCCCCATCTTTGGTGGCAAGCGTTCTCCATGCCAATCGTGGATCTTGTTATCTTGCATCATCTTCTTTGCACCTTGCGCTCATAAGGCTCGTTTACACCCCTAGGGTTAGGGTTAGGGTTATGGTTATCCATTGACTCTCATTACAAGATTTAATAATTATATATTTGGCTTTTATCTTTTAAAATTTTGATTCATTACAAGATTTAATAATTATATATTAGGCTTTTATCCTTTAAACTTTTGATTAATATTAATTAAATTAAATTATTATCAACTCTAGATAAAAAAAGTTTTCCCTCCAAGTTTGATTTTAAAATATACTTGCCCCACCCCAAAACCCCAACCTTTTGGCTGCCCTTAACCCTGTAATCAAACACATCCTTTGATAAAAAATAAAAAAAAAGGAATTAAAATTTTCTTCATGCAGCCACTTTAGAACCTTTGGTACAACCAAGGATCCTAAAGTGATTTATCTTTAGATAAACAATCAAGGAGGACTGGTTCTTATAATCATGGTATAGTGAGGGACATTTAAATTATTTGTGATATTACCTAATATAAATATAAATACCTGACATGAAATTTGTATTAGAGATAACAATGCTAAGAGTCATATCAGTCGATTTCGTAAATTTTGGTGTGAATATATAGATTTTGGGTTATCCCAATGAATTTTTAAACAGACAACCAAATGGAATACACTAGAATATGATAAAAGCAAAGTAACTTTTCTTTTATGACATCACTGCTTACGATAATATTAGCACTAGTGAATATTAACCAAGAAATTAGCATTAGCCTAGTCATTAATTAGACTATTACAATTTGAATTAAAAAGTACTTGTTTGAATGTGTTAACCATGTCAAACCTCATGGTCAGTGTAGGAATAACAAGGAATAAAGGTTCCATGTCACAAACATATTCCAAAATTCTATTCCAGCTTATCCTAATTTAAATTCTATTCCAACTTATCCTAATTTATTCCATCCACAACCTAATACCGCCTGAATGACTGGAATTTAAGTTCAAGTTGACATTGTCTAAATAGTCATATTTATGCTTATTGGTAACGCATTAGCATCATAGTGCTTTTGGAGAACAAGATGAACATCCATGTATAAAATTTTAAGTGGTGTGATAATATTTTCATTTTCAAGCTGTAGACGGTAGGATGGGTTGTATTCTGTAGGTTATTCTCTATCGTTCCAAATTTCATATTTGAATTTGTCATTAACAAGATGCTTTAATAGAGTATCTGCAACATTGAATAATATTCAATAGATAGATCTTGCAAAATCCATTTTTTTTATTCTTTGATAGTATTGTTTGTGAAGGTGCCAGTTTTGTACACGAGTAACCAGTGTCCAGCTTCTTTGGCAAACAGGTTTTCTAATAAATACATTTGTGCCGCTTAATATTGATAATTTAGATCTTCTGTGATTTGTAATAAGTTGTTAGTGGCTTAGCTAGGGTTGGCAATTGAATAGTTCATTTATACTAACCAATTCAATTTCTTATCATGTTCGATATTATAAGCCACTTGTTACCTGTATCATCCGTAACAGATCATTTCTATTTTTAGGATGTCACAATGAAGATCATATCATTTTCTCAGCAAGGGCCTCGGGCTATTTGTATTTTATCAGCTAATGGTGTCATTTCAAATGTCACACTTCGCCAACCAGATTCTTCTGGTGGTACATTGACTTATGAGGTATGATAACTTGATTTATTTCTTTTTCTCTTGTCAGGGTCATGATATCTGAATTTGAGCAGTTGTACACTTTTCTTTTCACATGGTTTTTTTTTGTATACAATCTAATTATTAGACCATTTCTGCATGCACATGCAAATCATGTCCTTTATGCTGTAGCTTGCTGAAATTCTAACCTTTTTTTGGTGAGAAAATTATACAATTGTCATGTGGCAACATTATAGCTCCCCCCTTCTATATGTACACATTTCATTGATGACTGCAGTAATTAAGTATTTTATAGGCAAACCTATCTCTTTTAGTAAGACTTGTGAGGTGGGGGATGGATATTGACTATATTGACAAGATTTTTAAAATGAGATGAGGCAAGGACACCTGATTCATCTTAATTTGCATGGGTTATTAGAAGGTTGCAATATATTAATGCTTAGGTAAATGTATGCAAAGAACGTTTGCATGATTCAGGGAAAAAAATATTAGGCTACCACTTCTGAAACCTTTCTGAAGGCTTTTGTGATCCTTGAGTTACTTTTCTTGGTGCTGTTGTACTAATCTTTCAGTATCTGAGATGTTTTCTTGGAGCAAAATCCATGCTTTTGCATCTAAGAAAGATTTCAATATCAGGTATTCTTCAGTTCATTTGAAGGTTAGCTGCAATCTGTTTGTCATTGGCTTAGGATTTTTATTTATTCTCTTCTAGGTAGAGAAAGGGTAATCTAGAAATAAAGAGGAAACGGTAAAACAGCTCGGTGGTAAATATTCCGTTGTTGTAGCGTAGTTTGAGCAAGCTCTGGCTGCTATTATGAAGTGCAATATGCGGACGTCTCTTCTTCAAAATGGCTTTGCTTAGTTTGGCTTGAGCAGAGAAAATATGACCACGTCTTTCTATTCAACTATGTCACACTATAGTTTTTTTAGAGTTTTCTCTCTAACGATGCAAAAATTTGAAAGGGTGATGAATAATTTCGAGGTTTAACTGGAAACCTAAGCATTATTTGGTCCAAGTTATTTGGAATCTCACCCTCTAATAAATCCTCTTCTTTTGTTTGAAGTTGCTTTGTAATAAGTTCATCTGATTATGTACGTAGGGTCGCTTTGAGTTACTTTCTCTGTCTGGATCATTCATGCCAACTGATAATGGTGGGACAAGGAGCCGACATGGTGGAATGAGTGTCTCTTTGGCTAGTCCCGACGGGCGCGTTGTAGGTGGGTGTCTTGCAGGACTATTGGTGGCTGCTAGTTCTGTGCAGGTACTTCAAAATCATATACTGTTTGATTCACCTTGCCATTTTTCTCTTTTTCTTTTTCCTTTATGTTCCACACTTGTCTAATTGTAGATATATGAGGTTTGGTTGCATTGAAGGATTGGTTCTGAAATATTCATCATCCTAGCAAATCTAATGGCATATTTGATGTAATCGGGTTTTGAATTGTTCTTGGATGGAAAATCTCTGATAATGGTTCCTTTGTTTCCAAATGATTTGTGCCATGTGAACAATGAGCATGCATCACTGTCAATGACTCAATGTTATCTGGCAATTTACCATCATATTACAACTGTTGATGGATTACAGTGTAGAAACAACATCATCCGATTTTTGTTCTAGGATTTTATACATGTCTGATACATATACCAATTTTGATTTTTTGAGATCTCTGGTTAGTGCTAGATAACAAATGATATCATATGATCTAACTTCATGCTTGTTTAGGTTGTGGTGGGCAGCTTTATGCCAGGTTATCAGATGGAGCAGAAGATTAAAAGGCCAAAATACGAGACTGCATCAGTCGCCAAACCAACAGCTGCAGTTCCAATATCGACCATAGACACCGAGGATGTATTTGGTGATGCGCAAGCACAGCAGCAAAGCTCGACAAGCCCAAAGCCCACACTTGCAGCTTCCGCATCCTTTCGGGGAGAAAACTGGTCAACTTCTCTTCAATCAGCACCAGATGCAAGAAACTCCATGACTGATATCAACATATCATTGCCAACCGGGTAAAGCAGTATGACTGACTGCTTGTAGGGTTTCTCACTGATCAGAACTGTGCATTCCACAGCCTCTTTCGATCTTGGTGAATGCTAGCAATTGAATTTCTGCAACCCTCTTGCTTGTCTAACATGTACACTAGCTTTCTTGGATTTTTCTGAATTTTATTTTATTATCGTAGGATGAACTGATGAACCTTATCCATATTTTAGGACTACCAAATTTGTCTGTCTTTGATTTATTTTCCTTGACCTTTGTACCGGACATTTTGATCAATAGTGCTGGACCTTTATTTGTTTTCTGTATTACCAATAGTCCTTGCATGAGCAGAGTCCTCCCATGAATCTGTGGAAGCGATTGCAGTCCCTAACAACAATCTCTCTTTTGTAAGCCTGAGAAATCAACTTCATTATATCATGGCAATCCTGACATATTCTCAAGTTCTTTGATATCCTTATTGGTGTCGGTGCACTTGTTCTGATCAAGCCGAATGCCACAGCCATCTTCTCACTGTGAATGTTCTCCGACTGCTCACGCATCTTCTTACCTTCTGTTCTCCCCATTTCATCAAGCATTGTCTTAATCTCCTTCCACATCGGGTGCGAGAATGCAGCAACCCCAACCATGAACTCATGCATCTCTCCGGCAATCTCAATCCAGCTCCTGCCCGTTGGTTTCCGACCAACCTTAATCCTCAACTCTGCTGTCTTCTCCTCAAACCCTGCATCTCTATACATGTTTGACATTATCAAGTAATGGCTTGTGCTACTCATCGTCTGCTCTTCTGTGACAATTCTATCAAGTACAGTCTCTGCCATCTTTATATTCCCATTGATCCTACAAGCATTGAGCAAAGCTCCCCATATGACATGGTTGGCCGGGACTGACATGCTGAGCAACTAGATCAAATGCCTCATCTATCAACCCTGCACGGCCGAGCAAATCCACCATGCAACCAAAGTGCTTAACTCCGGGTTCAATTCCATACTTGCTTCTCATCAACCCAAAGTACATCTTCCCTTCTTCTACTAGCCCGGCGTGCGCACAACCGCAAAGGAGTGCAACGAAAGTGACGCTATTTGGCTGCACCAGCGCGCGCTGCATTTCATCGAACATCTGCAAGGCATTCATTCCCAGCCCGTGCAATGACAGTCCATGAAGCATTGAGTTCCAAACTTGAACGGTTTTAGCACTACTAGGCAATAAATCAAACACCTTGATGGCATCGTCCAGGCTACCACACTTGCAGTACATGTCGACAAGCGCGGTTGCGAGGAAGGGGGTGGGCTCCGTGCCAGTCTTGCTTAGATGGGCATGGGCTCCTCGGCCGAGGTCAAGCGCGCAAAGGGAGGAGCAGGAGGCAAGGAAGCTGACGAGAGCGAAGGTATCAGGGACGATGCCGAAGTCTCGCATTTGGACGAACAAGGAAATCGCTAAATGGGGGTGGTCCGAGCGAAGGCATGCGTCAATGGCGGCAGTCCAGGTGATGAGGTTTCGGTGGGGCATTCTGTCGAACAGTTGAAGGGCGGTGTCAAGATAACCACAGGAGGAGTAGAAGGAGAGAAGTGCGGTCTGGATGAAGACGTCGGAGCAAAGGTCGAGCTTGACGGAGATGGCGTGGAGCTGGGATCCAGGGGAGAGGGCGGAGGAGTTGGCGCAGGATTTGAGGAGGCGAGGGAGGGAGAGGTAAGCCTCAGTTCTCGTTAGGGTTCCATTGCCATTGGTGTACAATGTGCCGAAGCTTGCGTTCGTGGCCGGAGTTGGAGGCGGCCGGAGTTGGGCGGCAAATACTGCCATTTTTGCGAATCTCAAAGCATCGATATCCGACTCATCCAACGGCTGGCTATATAAGCACTTCCTCCTCTGTATTGTTAATACAAGTCTGTTCTGTTACAATCTTTTGTAAACATGAGCTGAAGACATATTTACGAGAGTGTGAGTAGTCGTAGTGCTTATGTATGTATGGGTTTTATCCCTCTATTTGCTTTGTCGAGTTTTATGCACACTCTATGTTTTGTAACAAATAGTTTACCTTTAGAAATATATATATATATATATATATATGGTCAAAATTACCATTCCTAACTCCTCATAAAAAATTTTAAAAATAATTCCATTAAAATTAATTATAATACTTCCTTATAATTTTTTATTATATTTCGCCATTAATTTTTTTAGATATTACTCCATTAGAATTACGAAAATTAGTTAAAAAAAATAGAAAATTTTAACAATATAATAATATATATATATTAACCCAAAGCCTTCTCTCGGATTCTCTTCTCCAACATCTCACTATAAACCTCCACAAAATCGCTGCATTTTCTCCCGTTTCCCGCGAAATCAACCCGAAAATGATCTCCGATCCATCGTCATCGATCCCCTTCATCTCCTCCATCTCCATTCCCTTGCTCACCGCCATTATAGGCGCTGTCGTCGCCCTCCTCTTCGTCACCGACTACCTCCGTCGCAAGAGATCCGAGGTCGCCACCATCGCCCAACACCTTGATGCCAAGGTCGATGATCAGAAGCCCTCCCGTCCTCCTCCCTCCAAGAAATCCCATCCCAGATCCCACCACCACGCAGCCGCCGACAAGGTCCTTCTCGGCTCCCATTTCTCTTTGTTTGCATTCTATTTGGTTAAAAATTGTCTTTTGTTGGTGTAATTCCAGGATCAAATCAAAAGGCACCACCCTCTCGACGTGAACACTTTGAAAGGCCACGGGGATGATGTTACCGCCCTCTGCTTCTCGCCTGATGGCCTGAATCTTGCTACCGGTGCGATCATCGATCTGTAGTCGTGAAGGTTTGTGCCACTTTTGAAATTAATCTGGTGTTAATTTCTGTTTTGCAGTGTGCGGTGATGGAGTTGTGAGGATTTTCCGGATCGACGATGCTTCCAGCAAAAGTTTCAAGTAGGTTTCAATCTATCTGTGTCTCTCTTTTTCCTTATGTTGCGATTCTTGTGAAATTCATGATTGTTGTGCAGGCTTTTAAGGTTGAATTTGCCGGCTGGGGCACACCCGACAGCGATTGCCTTCTCTGAGGGGGAGACTTCGGTTGTGGTGGCGGCTCAGACTTTGTCTGGATCCTCTCTTTATATGTATGCAGATGTGAGTGCCCCCAAGCAGCAAGTTAAAATTCCCCACCCGGAGATCAAATGGGAGCACCACAAGGTGCATGATAGGAGCTCTGTGTTGACCCTTGTTGGAGCCTCTGCAACCTTTGGAAGTGGTGATGGGAGCACGATCCTTGCTTCATGCTCTGAAGGTATTGATTAGCTGTTACTTGTGTTTTTGAATCTGAGATTACTTTGCAATAGTAGATTTGCCCCAATTCAATGAATTTATTGCCCCAAGCAAATGTGGCTGGACACTCAAAAATTATGTGAGGTTTTTGCTAATCGGAAAAGACATCTTACTAGCATGTCATCAATTATTCCTCTAGGTTAGAGTTCAAGCAATTAATGCACATTTGAAAAACTTGATTCTAATGTGACCTTGCATGGCAACACTCCCCAATTGTTCCCTCCAGCCACCTTCTGCTTGGGGATTCCAAGTCCTCCTTCAGAATGAAATTTAAGTTTTGTGGCTTGGATACTAAACCAAAACTGATGAGAGACATGAGAAGTAATGTAATATATTAGAGGAAATTGACAGAGAAATGTGATGGCAATAACTTTGCCTCCTTGATATCAGTTGATACCCATGCTTATGTTCACATCAACTGAAGCAGGAGTTAGTGAGATGAATGTTGAGCACTGTGCTTAGTTTTCACTGCAGGTTTCTTGTGTTAGACTTACTTCCACTTCAATTTGTCTAAAATGTGTACAGGAACCACCCTAGATGACCAAAGTGTGTAATGGCACTACAGTTTTCTCTCAAAATTGTTTCATGATGAATGTATTGGACGTAATCAATAAATTCACAATTTTGAAACTTATGAAGGAGACATCAAGGTCATTTCTAAGGCTATACGCACTATAAATCATGGCAATGATAGAGATGTGACCGCCTTTGGTATGATATTTGAAATGCATGATTTTCTTGCCTCCAGACAATTTAGGTGTTGTAAATCATTATCGTTGAGATTGATATGATTCCATTTTGAACATGTCTCACTGGTTTTGTGGAGGTAGTACTTGAACCCAAATCCAGTTGGCTAAGGTTCATATTCTCCTTTTTGTTACTAATGTGTAAAAATTGTTGCCAAAGATACGCCATTTGATTTTCTTCAGCACTGATATGACGGCTTTACCTTGCTTTCTGTTAGAAAGTTGGAGTACAAACATCATCTAGATTTTTTTTAACATTGATAGTCAATATCTTCCTTCTCATGCATTTATCTCTAGATGTATATTTGTTAACTGTCTGTTGGCTGTTATCTCAGGGACTGATATTAAAATTTGGCATGGAAAAAGTGGTAAAGAGCTGGGAACTGTTGACACAAATCAACTAAAGAACAACATGGCTACCATTTCCCCAAATGGGCGTTTTCTGGCTGCTGCAGCCTTTACTGCAGATGTGAAGGTTAGCTTTCCCTCCTATTGAATAATATTTCCAGCAAATATGTGTGGACATCAAACAAAGAAATTGGGATGCGTTCAATTGGCATATTGCCATTTATGCGAATTGCTTCTTTGCAAATCATGAGGATGACCCAATACTAGAAAAAAAATTCTAGTGGCTTTCTCCTGTGCTTGACCGTGTGATACTCAATGAGAGTGACATATTTATCCTCTTTTTAAGTACCACAAGCAACTATACTAACTAAAGGAGCCTGGTGAACCACCGGCATGTGAAGTTGCAGAGATTTTGGTTTATTCTGCTATTTTGATTTGTGACCCAATGCTGATTATTGATTTGGCTGATGCCTTTCAAATTTAATTTATGTATCTTTTCTCAAGAAGTTTTCTCATTCCTAGAAATGTTTTTGCCTGGGAAGTGGCAAGAAAATTCAATGATTATCTGTTTGAATACTGATTTGGTTTGCTTGGTGCTGTTAGGTGTGGGAAATTGTTTATTCTAAGGATGGTTCTGTCAAGGAGGTTCTGAAAGTCATGCAACTAAAAGGACATAAGGTAAGATATACATACTGTTTTTGTGTTTTCATTGTGTGGACCTTTTCTTCAGACATGTATGAGTAATGCTGAAGTTGTGCCTGCAAAACTGAAATTTTAAATCCCAAAAGAGTAGTTAATTGTATGTGTTTTCTCTCTTCGTTTCATTGTGCATTTTGTGCTGATGTTATTGCCAAGGTTTGGATAAATGATACTGGTGTCATTGTTGGTTCTAGTTTCAAGGTTCTATTCTTGTACCACGCCCTTTGAAACTCTAGCTTTGTTGCAACTCTGGATGTAAATTTGTACTTGATAGTAGATGAGGTATGTTTGGGATATTGATTCAGTCCCATACTTTCTAATGCCTTCCATAGTGGACTATACCTGCTTAGTACTTGTCGGAGTGATGAGTTAGAGGCTATACCATGTATTTTTTACTAATATTTGATTAAACTATGTAGTTTTAGGAATGAGAATGTGATGATTAGTTTTCATGTTCTTGGTGCTTTTATCAAGGGAAAAAATTTGTAGTTTTATAAATTTGGTCCCCCGTCATTTTTAGCATTGGAAACATGTAATGAACAGCTATAAACACATCTTATCTCTGCAAAAAAGATGGATTTATTTTTTGTTTAATAGATAAAGAAAGGAAGCCAACAGGTAACTGCCTTATCTACCTTGTGAGAGCTTATTCATATCATAAAAAATGAAGATTCCATAATCTGCATGGAAAAATCATAGATCCTCCTATTAAATCAAACAAACTTGTATTCTATATTCAGTTCTAAGTTCTTGGATAGATCAAATTTTTGGAGCTTTAATGTACATGGCAAGGATCTCATTAGCATTTCCTTTTTTTAAGCGGGCACTAGTTCCCACTGTAGGATGGATTCCCACTCCTAGTAATGTTGATTAATTGTTTGATTTTGTTTAACACTGGGCAGGGTTGGTATGTAATGAGGCTATTCCTATTATTCTAGCTTCTCATATTTGTCTCATTGAATTGCTGTTTCATGCATTTTGCTTGATCTTGTTTTATTATGTGAAATTCAAATGTCTGCCAAGCATCTATGAGCCTGTACTTGCTTTCTGTTCCTTTCCCTGGTAACTGTTTGATGCTTTGAAGGATGAAACATAGATCCTCCTATTAAATCAAACAAACTTGTATTATCAATAAGATTAAATTAAAAAAATGTGTACATCCAAAAGTGCACTATGTTTTTCACCTGCATTCAATTTGTTTGACTGTTTTCTATATTTCACCCTGCATGTTTTATTTATTCTATATGTTGGTTGTCTTATTTTCTTATATGCAAGTCCTTTATAATGTTGCTGGTCTCTTGTCATTTTGTGTTTTCATTCAGCTTTTGGAATTTCTTGTGGGCGGCCTAATTTTTGTGCCTTGATTATGATTTCAATTTGCTTTTAACTAAGATTTCCTCAAAGATTATGGTTTTAATACCAAATGACTTTCTTTGTGCTCAGAGTGCGGTAACCTGTTTATGTTTTACCCCAAGTTCAGAGCAGATCATTACAGCATCTAAAGACGGTTCAATTAGAGTTTGGAATATCAATGGTATGTTTGAGTAAATTGACACTTTTCAGTGGTTGATTGCTGTGCTTAACATTTTTCTATGAGAAATGTTGGCAAGATTTGCATTACTTTCTAGCTATTTCTAGCAGAATTATAGGTGAAGCATGATATATATGGGCTTTTATTGACTGATCTCATCATTGTTTAATTTTTCCTTATCCATTTGGAAAAATGCTCTGGATTATGTGCTATTATATATATTTATATATATTGTCTGTGTGTTAATTTCTTACTTATGTATTCGTCTTGAACTACTACATTGGATGCTAACAGTAACAACTAACAATCGTGTGTTACTGATATTTAACATGCTCATGATGCATATGATGGTTTTTTGGTGAAATTTCTCCTCTGAGAAAATTACCATATTAAAACTTCCAGTCTTATTTTCTTCTAATTCTGTCCACTGTTCCTTTTTCTGTTCAGTTCGATATCATCTAGATGAGGACCCGAAGACTTTGAAAGTGTTTTCTATTCCACTTCATGATGCAAAAGGTTCTACTTTGCATTATGATCATTTTAGGATCTCGCCTGATGGCAAGATCCTTGCGGCTACTTCTGGTTCGATTCTGCAATGGTTATGTGCTGAGACTGGAAAGGTTCTAGACACTGCTGACAAATCACATGAAGGTTTGACAAGTTCCCTTTCCATGTTGCTGTGCATCTCTTCTTTATTCACAATCGACTTTCATGAAACCATGTCACTATAACCCTGCTACACTTGACTTGTCTGGATATGTGTCATCTCTTTTGTATTCTTCTTGCTGCACTGCAAAGTTCCAAGTAATTATTTATATTGATCCCAAACTCAATCTCCACAACTCCTTTGCGACTTTTTCATTATGAGTGAGAGGTGCGTTACGTGTTGCAATGAAGGAAACATAGGAAGAATTTTTGTGGCAAACAGGCGAACTAATCTGATGTTGGCCATGACTTCTGATGCCATGTGAGACTATGACATTGAAATGAATGGGAGAAACACAATAGAATGCATGGATAATTAGATAATAAGATGCACATTAACTTGTATTATTCTCAAAATGATTAAAAAACTCATTGAGAACTTATTTAACTTTGTTTGAACTGTTGTTTAGTACAAGAACTTCATATAATCTAGAGGTGCTTGTGTTTTGATTTCTGAGTGGAGATAATAACCAAGCTATTTATGGCATTTTCTTTGTAGCCATTGTAATAAAAAAGGAGCTTCTTTGAATGTTTGAATTTGTTTCAAATCGGGCAGGTCTCTAGTTTCCAAATTGTTAGGATATCACTGCCAGATCATAGCAACTCTATCCTGCATGAGTGCTTTACAATTCTGAACAATTTTAGATTCTTCTTGGGCTTATGTTTATGTTTATGTTTATGTATTTTCTTATTTCGCTCCTTCCTTTGCATTGTTGAAATTCTAAAGGATGGCCTGACCAAATGAGAATGGACTACAGGCTTTGGCTTTTGTTTTCTAGGCAAAAAAGCATGCATTTACCTTTTAGATTTGTGAGTTAGTAACCTTTAGGTGTATACCTTGTGTAGAAAGGCCTTTACAAATGCCTTAGGCTCATTTTTTCAAGTTGAGACAAATAAATGGCCATTAAATAATGTTTTAACTGAAGCGGTAAGAATGAACTAAGCCAGACAGGCTTATCTTTTCCTCATTCTTCAATAAGTAGTTTTGAATTATTTTGTCCATGTATCCAGATGCTTAACATGCTTATAAAATATCTTCAATGTGTGGCCATGCTATTAAGATCTATTTAAGGTTTTTTCTTGGGGACAACTTCGTGTCATTTGCCTTTTTTTTGTAGCAGATCAAGTACCTATTCTGACTTAAGTTATGGTTTATATTTGGTGTTCCACTAATTCATTAAAAGCTTAAAGGAAATGTGGCTTTATGAAATATAATAATTGGACAATGAAGTTTGCTTAATGCCTTGCTAATTCATTTGTTTTTCTCCTTTTGGTTATTTATGTTGATTAACACCCTTGACATTTTTTACAGGTGTCATTACTGGCATTGCTTGGGCCCCTCAATTGATTCCAGCAGGTAACAGTTTAAAAAATTTTCCTGAAAATATACAATATCTCTGATAAGGGCACTTCCTGGTATCCTACTCTTATTAGTTCTAGGGTCCTTGGTCTACAAATTTTGGATCAAGTCAGTAATTAAGCAGTCAAATGCAAAGGTTTCTGATAGCTGGGGGGGTTCCAGGAGAATTAAATTTGTGCAGCTTTGCCCTAGTAATAATAGTGTTCATTTATTCTTTTTACTCTCTATGGTTGCAAAAGTTTCCCAATCAGCAACATTAAAAGGCCCATTATTATATTTCTGCATTTACTAGCTCAACTTCTTACTTTTAACTGCTTTGTGTGACAAAATTTACAGGGGGTAAACCTGCTCTAGTTTTAGCCACAGCTGCTGTGGATAAAAAGGTGAAACTGTGGCTGACTCCAGAACTTCATTCATCATGAAAAAAGGAAAAAAAAAAACAATGTACCTCATAATTGTCTCCTCCAGTTTACCTTCATCTGAGTGTATTCAGGTGTCCAATGGAATTCACCACAATGAAAAAAGACTGATGAAAGAAAACACAACTCAGATGCCTTCACATCTTTATTTCCCTGACACAGCACTTGGAGGATTTTGGGATGCATACAGAGTTAAAATAATGCAAGATTATTTCTTGTTTTTATGCAAAAAAGAATAGTTACAGCTAGTCTTATTGAAGGTTGATAGAAAGATGTTACTACTTCTAGTGTTTATTTTATTTTATTCTATGCTTTTAATTCCTACAGTTAAATTGAATTGTATGATGATCCATATTATCAAGTAGGGTTTTTCAGGGAATTTAGCTTATAAGACTTATCAAATCATACTTTTGTGAAGTTCTTTCTGGCCTATCATTAGTGATTTTGCTGCTTAATTGGAAGC